>NC_079464.1:10763912-11066943 GCF_026250575.1 Diorhabda carinulata | reverse complement strand
AGTTGCTAGAGAATAGCGAAAGGCGCATAAACTTTCTTAAGTTATCCATTGAGAATACTTGTTTCTCTCATGAAAAATTAATCAGTATCCAAGTTAAATACAATGAAATGATTGCTTAAACATTTTGAAACAACCGGCAGGACTGGTACTAAAAAACAAACAGGGCATACCTCGAACAACCTTGCATCGGATATTGAAGGTGGACTTACAACTGCATCGATTTAAAATACAGATAGTGTAAAGAAAATTATTTAATATTAAATAAATCATTGTCCATACGATGTTCGATTGTTTTAGCAACTTGAATAACATTTTCTTCTCGGTTGAACCCCGCTCAAAATGCGTCTCCACGGTATACATATAGTTCAAGGCTAGCGCAAAGAACCGAATTGGTCATCTTTGAATCAAAATACAAGATCTCCATACTCTTAGGAAAATTACTCACCCAAAGGAAGAGTTAAGAATATAAGCTCAGGTAGGTTTGAATAGGAACCTCTCTAGAAAGCACATTTACATTCTTTCCTCTAGCCAAGAGACTTTGGGGGTTTGAAGTCCAAGCTAGAGTAAGAGTGCGAACAAACTCTAAAAGCACTAGATAACAGAAACAATGTAATCCTAATAATCAGGAAGCACACAGCCTTCCAAAAAGGGGACAACGACTCCATATTTTCGATCAGAGCTCCACTGTGACCTCATGATTTCACATTAACAAATTGAATGGATGGCTGAAGAATCAAATGAAGTCTTATTGGAAGAGTGAGGAACTTCTCGTCATGTCCAGAAACGACATTAAACTGGTGGTAGATCTTTCGACAGGACACTGCCTTGTCAAATACGTCCTTAAGACGATAGGCAAGACAGAGAACAACTGGAGATTCTATTAGCAAGTCATAGGGACACTAGAGCATACTCTAGGAGGAGTCTACAAATTTTAAAAGCAGAACCTTCAGATGCAGAGTCACGTACAAAGTATCTGTTAGGCATAAGTATAGAGCGACTGAAAAGCTATAACAATTCCCCAATCTACCATATAAATGATGTTTCGTTGAGATGATTGAGACACCTTTGCTAAAAAACGTTAAATACTCGTAACTCAAATCACAACTTTGTAAAAATCTATTTATTGAGCAAGAATAAATAAATAAATAAAGTGGTTTAAATAATCTTACTCGACGGATGTAAAACTATCAAGAACACAGTAGCCATGTACAAGCTGCCTTAAATCTAAACTTAT
Organism: Diorhabda carinulata; assembly: GCF_026250575.1. Classification (NCBI taxonomy): domain Eukaryota; kingdom Metazoa; phylum Arthropoda; class Insecta; order Coleoptera; family Chrysomelidae; genus Diorhabda; species Diorhabda carinulata. The sequence goes on along the minus strand of NC_079464.1, from coordinate 11,065,709 downwards.
TTAATAATAACTAGATATTAGGTAGGTGAATTTATGGTCATTCACAGTCACATTAATATAAGACAAAAATAAGGTAATCCGCGACGACACGTTAATGGAGGGTAAAATAAGGGACACTTTGTATCACTTAACTACATGATAAATAGATCGTAGTGGTTCCCATAAGGAGTGGTGAGATAATACCTTGATATCGAACTCACCTCGTTCCACTTCATGAAACTATGTTAAAATACGAAAGAATGCTTGCACTTTATAAAAATAACTTATCGAGCAGCCCCCGTATTCGTTCCAAACACAATTTATCTTTTAGCTTGTAAAATTATTTAAAGACGTTTGCTTACAAAGGGCTAATTATTATTTCCAAATTCACTATCAGTGCTATTCGGATAAGTGTGGCATTATTATTTATATGTTAATGTAAATTATGAAGAAATGCTTAATATACGAAATTGGAGACATGGAATTCTGATAGTTCCCTTCTTCTTCCAAACAATCCTTTCACCGAATTCAAATAAACAAGTTACTCTAGTAACACGATGTTTTTGTAAATAGAGAATTTAGTTTTGTTAATGTCCCAATTTGTGTTTCGTCGTAATCAGAATCAACCAATTGACATTACAACATGATGATGAATTTTATAATAACGTGTTGTAATGTAAATAGAATAAAAGGTTTTGGTTTATCTAACATGGATTTTACTGATAAATCAAAATTAAACATTCTCCTATATAAATTGATGGGTATTTCACGTATATTTAAAATTATTTATGCATCTATAAATACACATTTTTGGAAACTTTTATTAAAAATGCATTATACGAGTATATCTTGGCTCATTGGGTTCGTGAATTATAATTATTTTTAGCTGAATTATTCAATGTATCGGACTATTAGAGGTCAATCACATCCGATTTTATTGTCGGAAATAAAATCAATGTTTTTTTAAGTTCGGAAAGAAAATACCGAGTGTTGAGAATGATTTTAAAACTGAGATATAATTTAATAAATGGAATAAATATAAAATATAATACAGTAACTATACAAGAAAAATTTAATCTCAACCAGTATTTCCTGAACGTTGTTTAATCAAAAATTGCCTTCTAACGAATACTTTCTCGCATAAGATATACATTTTCTTAAAAGTAAAGGGTTTTTATATAATAGGCGGAGAGCTGGTAACACTGTACTGCACTAGTAAATTTTATTGGCTTTTAGAAAAAAATCACGCAAACCACTTTTTCTTGCCGGAAGAGTCTGGAATACCTATTTGAATTGTGTGATGAGGGCTAAAATTTCTTCATCATGCCGGAAACTCTTTTTTTAATTTTATTCATTTTTATGTAATTTTTAAAAATATCTTGGTATGCGCGCTCAAAACCTGCCGAAAAAATCCCGCACATCATCATCAAGTGCATAAACTATATTAGCATCTACTCCAAAATGTACGATGTTCAATACATTTATTTTGGAGTAAATGCTGTTTGTCGAATTACCGTTGTTAAATAATTATTATGATTTCGTATATTACATCAATAACAATTATGTTTTATTGTAAAATTATTCTTGTTGATGAATGTTTTTTTTTCATACATAATATAGTTTAGTACAGGAGAATTGACTATATAGTCTCCATGGTAATTATTACATTTCTCTAATTCAGGTAAGGAAATTAATTATATAAGTTGTACAGATCTTGCACGAGAATTAGGTCCATCAGTTTGTGGAGCTCTTCCGGGCTTCCATGCCTTCACAGGTTTTGATTATACAGCAGCTTTTGTTCGCAAAGGAAAAATCAAACTATTCAACATTTTAATACACAATGAATAATACCAAAATATGTTTGAACATTTGACGGATCAGGAAGACATCAATGACGAAGAGAAAACAGATCTTATCCAAAGATTTACTAACGAAATATATAATATAAACAAAAATAATGTTGATAGTGAGAGATTTGAATTATTCTTGAAATCTTTTGCAAGCCTTAGTGACAAAGAATAATTTTACAAAGGTAGCAATATTCCTCCATGCTGGAAAACAAAAAATTATAAATGCAATGTGGCAAATGCCACTGAGCCAATTTGTATTTCATTTGAATCAACAGAATGTGGATGGCAATTGAATCAAGAAAATAAGCTGGAGCCATCGTGGTATAAAGGCCCAGCAGCACCTTCAAAAATTTTTAGTGGCCAATTAAATGAAGAAGAAAGTGAAGAATCAGAAAATGAAAACTGTCAGTTATTTGAATATTATTTATTGTTTCAATTATCTAAAATAAAAATTCTCCTATTATTCCTTAAATCATATTAATCCTCATATTCTTTCAAATCTAAGCAGAGAAGAAGACATCTTATTCGACAAAAAGCATTTTCTCCAAGATAAATGTATTGAACGTCGTACATTTTGGAGTAGATGCTAATATAGTTTATTCACTTCAAGACGGTATGCGGGATTTTTCCGGTAGTTTTTGAGCGCGCTTACCAAGATATTTTTGAAAATTACATAATAATGAATAAAATAAAAAAAGAGTTTCCGGCATGATGGAGAAATTTTAGTTCTCATCACACACTTCAAATAGGTATGCCAGACCCTTCCGGTAAGAAAAAGTGGTTTGCGTGATTTTTTTTAAAAGCCAATAAAATTTACTGTCGAATACGTAAAAAAATTAATATCCGCGATGACGCTAAAACATTTTTCCATTTTTTTAATAATTTTTATACATTATTTCGGCAATAGGAATCCACGTACACCGAACTTAATTTATTCCTATACTTATGCTCTATTTATTTGAATAATTTTTTTTTGATTCTGCTATGAGGGGACTTTCAGTGTTACCGGCTCAGTCTTACTGGTTTTTATAACCTGCGATTGATATTGGAAGAACTATAACAAGGTCTAGTGTCAGTTAGTAAAATATTTATCCAAATCATGGAGCAGAAAACCTACAACAACTGAAGACAAATCTTTAAATGTCTGTGTCATGTTAGAAGTAGATCCGCATTTGTGAAGTAAAAAATTACGAATTTTAAAAAACATACAGTAAAGGCAATTACAGCAGATGCTCAGCATGTCCATTTACTTCTTCTGGAAAAGTTCTTGCTTCAGTTTTTTGGGATTGCCATGGAGTAATCAATAGAAGAATAACTTGAGATTACTATTCGACATTACTGACCTACGGGAAAAAATTAAGAAAAGACGCGGAGAGCTATCCAAATGTGTTTTGTTTTTGCAGGACAACGCCCCTGCACACAAATCTCATGATGCTATGCAAAAAATTCATAATTTAGAGTTGGAATTACTATAACTTGACTTATTGACAAGATTTGACTCCGTCCGACTATCATCTCTTTTCTCAACTGAAAAAAAGTTTAAAAGGTAGTAAATTTTCTTGAACACGAGGAGGTATTAAAAGCTGTGGAGGTCTGGTTTACATAGCAAGAAGAAAATTTTTTTTAAAGGTCTAGAGTCGTTGCAGGTTTGCTGTAATAAATGTATCCAATTAAGAGGAGAATATGTTAAGTAATAAAATATTTTGACATTGAAAGTTTGTTTGGTACTATTGTAGGCTAGGAATTTTTCAATATATCCTCGTATATACATAAATATCTCATTTCGTTTTAGTCCATAATCACTATTTCATCCTTCAACTTATGTTTTTAATAAATAGATGTATGTTTTTAGATGATGTCGGCAGCAATGGATATGTTTCTTAGCGCCACGGACTCCATTTCCTTCCCAGATATTTTAGATATCGATATAAAATCCGAAATAGATACATTAGTAGGAGGACATAACGATTTCTCAGGGTTCAACTTCAACGATATGCCTCCTTTAGAAATTGAAGACGTACATGACATTAGATGGTTCAATTCGAATTCAAATCATTCAAATTTAGATTTTAGTGGAGACGACGGTCCAACAATGGTCAATCCCAACGCTGTTATGCCAGTTATGTCCTCAACTCAAAATATCAGGTAATTCTCACTCATAACAAGCTAAAAATATCGTGACAATAATGGTTGACAATTTGCTTAGGTCACCTTCCCCTCCCTTAAAAGAAAGTCATCTGACCTTTTCGCCCGCTACCATCAAAATTGCTGCTTTGAAACCAGATAACGCCTCAATTAAGAAGGATTTAACAGAAAGATTAGAAGAAATCGAGAAGAAACCTGTGATCAAAACTGTTACTAAAGTGACACCCATATTAGCAAAACCAGCTATTAAAACCATTGGCAAGACTCCAACTATACTTACGTTTAGGTATGATATTGATAAAAGATATTAATAAATGAATACCTGAATAATTTGATACGAGATTAAACTGAAAATCTTCTACGAAACAGTTTTCAATACTGCAATTAATATCTTGATATAGTTTATTGAAAAATGTTTAAACAAATTTGTTATTCTTTTTAGAAATGCTGTAAACCGAACATTAGGTCCCTCCATCAACGTAACACATTTAAATAATATAACAACGTTAAGAACAGTAACGCCACCTACAATCAACCGTAAAGTTATAAATTCTAGGCCGATATACGAGGACGACGAACGTACTTTCCCTAAACCAGCTTATAGTTATAGCTGTTTAATAGCAATGGCTCTAAAAAATAGTAAATCTGGTAGTTTACCTGTATCGGAAATATACAATTTTATGTGTAGACATTTTCCTTACTTTAAAACGGCACCGAATGGCTGGAAAAATTCTGTAAGACATAATTTGTCTTTGAATAAATGTTTTGAAAAAATAGAAAAACCCGCTTTGAATGGAGCTCAACGGAAAGGCTGTTTGTGGGCCATGAATCCAGCGAAAATTAGTAAAATGGATGAAGAAGTACAAAAATGGTCGAGGAAGGATCCTCACGGGATCAAAAGGGCAATGGTTAATCCCGGTAAGCAAATATTTTGTTATACATATTCTTTATAAATCGCCGATTATATTTAAAAGCATCCACAGCTTAAATAATTGTTTTTTGGCGTATTTACAACCAAAATTCCGTATACAATTCTCAATTTAAAAATAAAAATGTTAATTTATTCATCAAGACAAACAAATACATCTTCCTCAAGTTAGAGGATACTTAAGAGTATACTCATATCGTAACGGACAATTCCAAGAACTCTTGCCAGATGATCTACCGATAATCGTGGATTTTTGTGAAACAGTACAAACCATCAATCCAAATTTTTTTAAAAGTATTTAACAGACGGATGGATGAGAATTCACAAGTTAAATGGGTCACGTCACATTATTGTGAGAAATAAAGTTATTATGTATTATATTTATGAAACTCCAGTTATTATCAGCACTAAAAAACATGTTTTCTTAGACCATTTTAAAGTCTCCTACATCTGGAGTCCAAAGTGTCTAATTAAAGACCAACATTAGTCTTCAAGAATAGCCGAATCCCATTTGCCTTGGTAACGCTTTTCAATTTTTGCGATATCTTGATAAAAGCGCTTGTCTTGGTCATCGCTTAAAGCGTCCATATTTTCCAGAAAAAACTTGAAGTGGAAATGTAAAAAGTGTATTTTGTTTAATTATTATTTTGTACCTTAGTGTCCCACATTCCTTAATTGTTGTTTTATGTTAGTAAAAATTATTAAAATTTGTCTAATAAATTGATTTGAACTTGAAAAAAGCTTCCATTGAGATAAATTCTCAAAATAACACACCTTGCTTTGCAATACTTCATTCATTAACTTTTAACTATGTATTGACTGCTTTGTTTGCGATTAGATACTGATAATTTTTAACCATAATTCCATGTATATCAAGTCTTAATTTAAAAATAAAAATTTGGTAATATATTTATTCCTTGTATTTTGTTTGGTGTAATTATTATTTTGTACATTTAGTGTCCTTCATTCTTTAATTGTCGGTCTATGGTAATAAAAATTTTAAAAATTTTTCCAAAAATTATTTTGAATTTAAAAAAAGCTTGCTTCCGTTGCATTGTAATGGAGATATATTCTCCAAACAACACCTTGTAGCCAGTTAGCTTTGTCAAATACATTATTTATTAACTTACTGGCTGATCTGTTTGGGAATAGATAATGATAATGGTTTTTTTGTTATAGAACATCTTGAAGCACTAGAAAGAGGCGAAATGAAATTCTCTTGTTCATATGACGAGACCGATCACTTTGGAGATTCTTGCGGCAGTGCTGAAGAACAGAGTGAAGCGTCAGATTCAGAACAGGATGTTGAGGAAGAAGCAAACGTTGTTAGCACCCAATACGAATATATACAAGTTAAAGAAGAAGATATCTCAGATTTGGATATAGAGGTGAATATTATTTTTTAAAAACGTATTCACCCTCATTCTTTTAAAAGTTTATTGTACATATATGCTTATTACAACAATGTAATATTTTGTTCAATTATTTATTTACAAATTGTCAGCTTCTTTATGAGGATTTATTTAAATTATGTATTTGACTTTATTATTTGACTATATTTTTTGAAATATATGAAAAAGAAATATCCCACTATGCGCATTGTTTTGTTGTATAATCAGACATTGTTTTTGACGAAATCTTACATTTACATAGAACTTGAAGTATATACTTGAATCTTTCTCATGAATCACTATTGATGAAAATCGTATGAAAATCCATCAGTAGTGTATCACAAACTCCAACTATTAATGATTGACTGTTAAATAATATGGAGTGCCATTAATTTATTTCAGGTATCAGACAACTATGAAGAAATAGAAGATGATCAGGAATTATTAAGAGTAGAGATGGCGTTAGCTCAAAAAGAACTATTAGAATATGAAAGGACTGTGAATAACAAAAGACGGAGGACATATATCCTGCAACATTAAGGAATCAACTATTAGGCACATTATCAAGAATTTAGAAAAAAAAAAACGATTACTAAATTCTCGGTGATCTTTTTTGTAAGCAAAAGAGCTAATGGGTGATATAAAAAAACTTGTACATAATTCTTCATTATTTCCTGCCTGTGTATCTTTTTAAGGTTTATTAAGTGTTTTGTTTTTAAAATACAATACAAGACTGCCACTACTTTATTACTATAATGTGTTATCAAGATCTGGCTAGAACTTGATCATAAATTAAGCTGTAGTTAGATTTTTATACAATGCAAAATGTTTTGTGGTTATTTCAATAAATTGTAAGCTCGAATAGTTCGTAAATTGTAATAAACGTTTAATTTTTACATCTAGTTATGATAGCATCTATATATTTTTTTCAACGTCTATATGATCCAGATATTGTTTTATTATGTCAATAACTGTCATTTGATGTTCATATTTAGGATTAATGTCAGTTTAATCAGTAACTGAATTTCATTTTATATGTTAAACCATAACCAGATGTTGAAAAACGTTTACCACTCTTGTTTATTAAATGGAGGTGGACTGATGGCAATTTTAGCGATGACAGCTTTATTAATTGTAGATGTGTAGAAAATTATGAAAATATGTTCGCTTACAGTTTTTATTATTAATTAGTTTGTGATCTTCACGATGAAGGCTGCAAACTGCCTGACTAGAGGAAAAGAAAAAGCCACAAATATGGTTCGCTTTATTATAATGTTATGATGGAATACGTATTTATATAAGCTTATGCCATGTGAGTGTATTTACATGTTTCAACATACTTTATATAGTACAATAATTACATTTTATTTATACTAGGGGCGTTCTATTTTTCTACTGACAATCATTATCATCCTCGAAGTTCTATTTATACCATTAATTTATTTTAAGTTTTATCAGAATATTAAGAAAAAATAAACAGCCTAGTCACAAACAAATATATGCTTATTAGTTTTTATGTAAAATAATTTGTCAGTTTTTCTTTAACTTTGCTCAACTAGAATACAAGCATTTATTATTCTTATCTAATTCAATTTATTATCATTTTTATTACAAATATATTAAAAATGATATTTAATACAACTCTGTCACATTTTTGTTCGTTAATGCCGCTTGACATGATGCAATACAACGTGCAATGCATTAAAAGTTCCAATATTTCTTGATCAAAAGCATGCGCAGATAAAGTTCAGCTGATTGTTTCATGCAAGATCTCACACTTGCAACATTATCGGTTTTGTTCTATTTTTATTGCCTGCAAGCTGCAGTTCTAGGAAGAAATCTAGTTACTTTTGGCTTAACCACCAAATGCCAGACTTAGATCAGCTGACTTCCCGTAAGGCTATGTTATGTTGTTTGTTACTCATGGAATTTTAGTAAATGGCAGTCATGATGCAATAGCAAGTGACTTGCATAATGTCAGGCGACGTGCAATATCAATCTATGCAATATTTCGATTTTGTGAGGAATTGCATACAATGAAATAAACATAGTTGACATTCTGTTATTACCGTGTGTTGTCAATATGTAATAATATATGTTATTTTAGTATATATGTATTCAATAAACTGAATCATATGCTAAATTGACGCTTAATTAAAGGAGGAATAAAATTGTAATAGAGTTGTAGTTATTAATAAGCCTACATTTGAACTTGGTTTTTTAACATTTTTTAGTTTTTAGAATGATAACAAAACATAAAGCTACATAATACATTATTTCGTGGTAGAACCATTCTTTGGTACAGTAAAATCAGACTAATGTTCTCTTTTCTCTTAATCTACTCTTCAAATACTTCTATTAGTTTATCAATTTCATAATAAACACGCCTTCCTCTTTTCATTTATTTAGGACTAGGAATTATTTTTATCAAGTTTTCAAATATCACATCTGATACATCTGATTTTACTAATTCAAAGATTTTTCCATTGTCATCAATTCAGGTCATCAACATGATATATATATATATATATATATATATATATATATATATATATATATATATGTTTAAGCTACAATTCTTATTTTCGTCTCTCGAGCAATTGCTATGGGTCCGATTTGGTTCAAAATTAGCATACATGGCTTTTTTGGCGGCGGATTGATGTTATTAGAGTTTGGTAGAAAACAAATGAATATTTCGAGGGGTCGCAGTGCAAAAAAAGTGGTTTTTGACCTTTGCTCACCTCTGCAGGTCAAACGCGATTGAAAAATGAAATTTCACATGTAAGTTCAATTAGTTGCGAGATGATTTCCTGTCTAAGGTCGAAACTTTCCATCTCCACCCCTCTCCATTTTATGGTCATTTTTGTTATATTTTCTGGCCAGAAAAAGTTTAACTAGAGGGTTCGAACTTCGCATGCAAGTAGGGGTGATGTTGAAGAATTGTCTTTCTCAAGTTCAAAGTTTTCTTCTTCAGTTCTTCTAGCACAAAACGCCCGAAATCATTTTGATCGTTGTAATTGTTGAACTGGACCGCTTCCTATTTAATGAATAATACGAGTATAATCATTGCTGGGTGATTTTTTTTACTTCCCATTTTCGAAATTTCTTGTCATTTTGACAATTTTTTCTTTGTTGTCAATTGGAATTGAACAAGAGGGTTCGAGACCACCGGGTCTATTGAAATTATGAATTTTCATTCGAGAGAGAGAGTTAACTTGTGAAATGAAAATTTATTGAGGAATAGCAAATTTTCCATATAAAGAAATAAGATTGAGAATTGATATTGATATTGAATTGATTTCCAAGAAATTCATTTTATGGAAAGATTTGTTTGTGTATTAGTTAAATTCTTCATTCGACGAAAAATTCGACTTTCGTGATGAAGCTCTGCTGCTCACGGCTTTTTATATTTTTGGTTATATAATGTAATAGTTATCTTTTTTGTTTTTTTGACGTTGAAGTATTTTTTTGTAATTCTTTTACATTATCTTGAAGTTTCATATTGTGTCTAAACATTTTCGATCTGTCTCATCTAACTTCCCCCCCCTTGCTATAGCAGTGGATGAGATTTTCTCTTCTTCTTTCTAACTTGCCATTTTCTTTCATTTGTCTGTGTTCTCTAGGTGTCAAATCTCTGACTACCTTACGAGTATGGTAACTTTTCGTTTCACTTCTGCAATTTTTTGGAGGTCTTGCTTCTTTTTTTCACGACAATGTTGCTGCCTTTCTTCCGTAGATAACACCAATTTTTTATTTGCTCGATGATAATACCTTAAATGAATAACATAATTAATAATCTAATATATATAAAACACAAAAAATATTATTTAAATATTGTAAGAATCAATTAAAGCAAAGTCCAGACAAAAATTAACACTTCGTTACAAGTTATGCCACTCCGTCACATATTATTTGTAACAGAAGTGTAAAATAACAGTGTTCGAGAATTTTAGCCTAAAAATTCAAACTAGTAACTTACGTGCCAGAGTGGTTGCCGAAACCATACGCACCTCTGTTTGCTTCCTGCAGGCGGCTAACTTGGCTCGCTTCCGGGTGGCACTTCAAGGCGGAACGCCATAGTGTCAAGAGGAAACCCTACTATTGCTTAGTTTTGAAGGTCAAATAGCTAAGAAGCGTTTTTTGTTTTTCTAAATGCGTGACGGAAGACAACAAGAAAAAGATACATAGCCGGACCCAACGACAAAATTTTTTTTTGTTTAATAGTATGAACCTTTACGTTTTTTTTGTTCTAATTAATTCAATGATAGTAATATTTCAAAAGTTCTATAAATATTAAAGAGTTATATATTAATTTTTTAAGCGAGATAATTTTGTAATATTAGAAGGCATAATACACATTTTATTTGTATGTAAAATACCCCTCACACATTTCGAATTCTGTCACAATGATTTTGTAAAAAGCAAAAAAAATGAAAACGGGATTTTAGTATTATTATATACAAACAGCATTCTTTTTTCGAAAGGAGACACGTCATTGTCGGTAGAAAGGAAGAACGCCCCATTAACATAATTAAGGTTTTTCGTGGCAATATCAGTATTACTATAATTCAACAATAAATAATGATCAGGTTGAAAGTAAATCTTAATACTTATTATTAGAATAGGGTATTTAAGAAAATTTAATAAAAACAATGATGGATTCTGTGAGTGAACTAAAAATTATGAGAAATTATGATATAGTTGTTAGATTAGGATAATAATAAAATAAGAACAGTCGGTATACGAAAAGTACAAATATTGAATTTGTTACATGTGGAGTAGCTTTAGCAAATTCATTATTCATTATGGTAAGCAGCTGTCATCACATAAAGTGGTAAATGTAAAAATTGTGCCTTGGTTCCTCACTATTAAATATTTGCTACAACCCTCACTCCTCATTTGAAAGGGACCAGTTTCATTGACGAAAATATTTTTCTCTTGTTTGTTAGTTCTGTGAATAACATTAATTTCATGTTTTGAGTTTAAATATAAATTTAAAAATATAAGAGATTTCAAATATATTAGAAATTATCTTGAATATTTTAGTTTTATAATTTATGGGGGTTTCTTGGATTTGTATCTAAAAGCCTCTTCTGAAAAGTAATCATTTTTAACTTAGAGTTGTTAGAACTTAAGAAACGCTATGCTTAAAATGTGGACTCGTACATATTTCTTAAAAGTCCCCGAATTACTTCTGAAGTGTCAAGTAGCAGAAGCATAACAGTTTTGCGAATTCAAAAGTTTTATTTGATATTTTAAAACTTGCGGTACTCCAGACAATTTTAAAACATTAAAGCCATGTAAACAATAATTATATACATATTTATTTATTCATATAATACTTATTTTAAATATAACATTAAAATAAACTCAGAATAGAGAAAATATAAGATAAAACCTTCACAGCTTTTTTAAACATACAAATTGTTAGTTACGGCCCTATGCTGTCGCATAGTTTGCACATACCTGGCGCCGCTATTGAACCCTATTTACCGAAATGAATGAGTAAAATATTACCAAAATCTTTGTAATTAATACACACAAAACCCATCCACATATACAGACATTTGACATTTAAGTGACTCGCTACCAACGTATTAGTTGAGAATATATGTTGTATAATGTTGTTATAGTGGTAGTAAACAGTGTGATTTCATGATTATCTGGTTTTCCATATCTATTCAGTCTAAAAAAACTAGATAATTTTTCTCATTCATAATCAAAACCTTTCAATAAATGGTCATGTATACATTTTGTAGAACCTGGTCCTTTGGGCAACGAAGACAACGACGAGGCAGATCACTTGCCAAACTGGGATCGGATTTTGTGCGTCTCACACCAAACAACTGCTCCAACTAAACAGGCGCGAAATCCGACTAGTCATTGGACTTCTAACAGGACACTGCCATCTAAGACACCACCCCAACACCATGGGCATCACGGACGCATCAGAGTGCCGTTGGTGTATGGAGGAGAATACAACCGCAGACCACGAAACTGCGCGGTTTAAACACTTGGGAAAGCCTCACAACTTGCCTAATAATATCAAAGGGTTCAAGCCAAAGCGCCTGATAGGCTTCTCAAAGGACATCGACATTTGGTCACGTCAGCGGGGCACGATGGCCTATCTAAAGACCTCAATGTGCTCAACGGCCCCTTGGCTGTCCACAATTAACTATGAATATTTTGTAGAAATTTACAAATTGCTGAAAAAATGATACAGTAATTGGTGTTTTTCACAGAACATCTAAATTCCTCACAACTTGAACAAATTAATTTCATAAATATTTTTGTTTTTGTTTTAAATCTCGCAATTGTGATATATAACCCATGTTTTCATGGCTGTTACATGCGTAAGGGGATTTTGCAATCATTTTCGTTCAAATAGGATTTCTTATAATAAGAAATGTTTGATTTGTGATTTTATTAAGTTTTAATTAACACTAATAGTTGTTGATCAAAACTTTTTAAAAAATGCTGTTTTATTTTCGATGTTGTGTGAAACGTAGGTAGATGATATTGTAATTATAAGTTACATATGGCAAATGATGTTAATCCACCTTGTTTGCAAAATTTAACTTCAAACTTTTGGGACAATCACGGCAAGGTCGACTTAAAAATATATTATAAAAATAAAGCGATCAGATGTATTATAAATTCTACATTCAAAATTTTCTATAAATTATGCAATGTTTTTAAAACACCAACACTAGCTGAGGTGCGTTTCAGAGAATGCAATTACAGAATTTACTTCCAGTCTCTGAAGTTGAAATTTCGATTATTGAAATACGCTTCAGTCAGTGTTCATAGTAAACAGTGTGTTTAATATAAGTATCATGATAGGTTCCAGAAATTCCAACTGAAACAGTATATTCAACTGATATTATTCATCCTTTGGTAAATATTTCCTGACCATTTAGATACAACTCACTTAATTTTCAAATTACCTACAAGATGGTCGAGTATTATTTGTATTAATAGTTTATACTATGTTCTAAAATAAGGGTATTTCTCTTTATAAAACTTTATTCTAGAATTTAATTACTAGCGATACAAAATGGTTGAATTGGAAAACTTATACATCTGCCAACGCAGATTTTATATTTTGGGAGGAATTACAAGATATAAGAATAATTAATGCCACCCTCCTTATCCCATACGGGAAGTTTTGATTTGCTAAAATGTAACGATCACAGTAAAATAATTGTATTTTTTCGAATTAAGTAAATCTGTTTGATGGAAATTCAATATTTTCTCATTATAAGATGTAAATTTTTTTGCTTAACTTCAAGGGGTTACCTATGGACCTACAAAAAATAAGTGATCATTTAGGTTTACAAAATGCTGCACAAACAATTTCTTCAAATAATTGGAATTTTTAATAAATGTAACATGATAACCAGGTCACTCCAAATCTACACCATTTTCTTTTTATGTAAATGAGGGCAAACCCTATTGTACTCGAGTAATTCGAGTAGAGGCGTGTGGAGATGCCTGTGGATATTGATCTTGAACTTCTGTAGGTTGTAGTGCTCGAGAAAGACGTGTCCTAGTTGCTGATTCTACAGGCTTGCACTGTCGAATAGGTCTTACAAATGCTGCTCTAGGTAGGATTTTGTTGGACAGTTCAGAAGCGCATCTGTCGTGGTTGTATCGGTATCGATTCAAATTAGCGCTCTTACTTTTGTTTACTTGTTACTTTATGTTTTAATCTGAGAACTTTTCCGGTCGGGTATGGACACCTATTAGGCAGGTCAGGTAAATCTCTTTGGAGGCTCATAAAAAAGGTATGATAAAGGAGGCCGTTGATCGCAGGGAATGCCTTTATGTACCTTTTCATCTGATGGTCATAAACAAATTGGTACAGAGTACTCACTGCAAAATGTATTTTATCCTTCCTTGGTTTGTGTTCAGTTTCTTCAGAAACAGCAGTCTTTTTATAGTAATCTTTCCACCACATTTTAAAGTCCAAAATGTCTGTCGGTTTAACTTCCTTGACGTGGAATTTGCCTGGTTTGCCATTTAAAATAATGTGTTCAGTTACTTCATGCATGTTGAAAATTCTATAATGTTTCCTTAGTCTTCGAGAAATAATTCCAAAATCCCTGTCACAGGGTGAAAAACTGCATCCCCTCACCGGAAAATAATGTTGAATTTTAAATGTGTCAGAGTCTGAGAGGAAAAGCATATATCTCATAATAGCCTGATTTTTATTCTGAGCTGAGCAGTTTTCAGAGAAGAGACGCAGTTCAGTTATTTCCTTTGGGATCTGGTTTAAGTAGTCATGCAAAAATGAGCATATTTCGTCAGGCCCTTTCGTCCTTTCACCTTCGTGGTATACATACAGAAAACTGGTGTTAGCCTTAATATTAGAGATGGCAAAGACTTTACAGTTAATTAGCGAAAATAAAAAAGTTCTTGAACAGGAACTTACTTTCTTACAAGTACTTACAGGAACGTTATCTTCATTCTTACCATCATCCGACGCTTCATGTTTTAAGGCTGAATAAAATTTTCTACTTCTGCGCTTGTGAACTAGTAATTCAGCCACTGCAGTGCGTTTAGCAACTTCATTTAAATGGGGTGTCTTTATTTTTAAGTTGAGCTGTTCACATGTACAACATGTATCAACTTGAGGCCTTCCGAATCTATAATTAAAATTCTCTGCAAAAAAAAGATCGGTAAAAGGAGTAGCTAACTTTCTTGTCGGGATATTTTTCAAGATACAACTTATGCATTGTTTTTAAATCAAGGTCAGGGCTCAAATAAAAAATCTTTTGTCCAGATTAGTGCGATTCTTTTAGTGGAAATGAGGCAATGTGTTTGGAAGGCTGTAACTAACAAATCTACCTCTTTTGTCTTCTGGAATTCTCCCCTCTTGCTTTAGTTTCCTTATTCTTCTTAGCCGCTTTGTAGTAATATCCATAACAGACGTGAATGCTTTTAGGCATACTTCAATTCGTTTACAGTCTTGCAGTAAGTGGTACTTAAAACTTGCAGTGTTTTAATCTAGGAGAGTCCTTTCTTGGGCTTGAATATATCGATGCAATTATGTTCACTAAGAGTCTCCAAACATTTCTTTTTACACCTATTATGTAAACAAAGGAAAAACAGTATTG
This sequence comes from Diorhabda carinulata, assembly GCF_026250575.1. Classification (NCBI taxonomy): domain Eukaryota; kingdom Metazoa; phylum Arthropoda; class Insecta; order Coleoptera; family Chrysomelidae; genus Diorhabda; species Diorhabda carinulata. Next base: position 11,050,297 of record NC_079464.1, on the reverse strand, counting down.
AGAAATATAAAAAAACACTGTACACTTACCCGCAAGATAAACTTGGACTCTGACGGTATTTCCCTTATGGCTTAGTTCTAGAATCCTTAATCTTATTTCTAACGTATTTGCTTGGATCGCATTTTCTCTTGCGTGAATTATTTTTTTCAGTATCACTGCCTACATCACTCTCACTTTCCATCATTTTCATATATTTCTTGCGATAATTTATCACAAAATAATGATTGTAATCAAGTTAATGATAACTTTCAGTCAAATCCTAACCTAAGAATCATAACAACAGTTCCACGTGACGTTGCCAGAACAATTTTGTTAAAACGGCATGAGTCACTGACTGATGCCTTTATAACAAAATATGATCTTTTTGCGCGCCCATGGCAAGCTTGTAAATGCAAGGACATATGCCGTTTTAACAAGAAACGATAGTTCGACTCATATAGGGTTCAACAAAATCAAAAACTCAAAATGGCTGGATGTATGACTGATGCCCATTTAACAAATCACGATTCATATAGGTTTTTGGTCTTGATGAGTGCTCCAAGCTTTTATGGAGCTGCCTTAGCTAATTCGGCCACTACGCCAGGACATATTGATATTGATGTCTTAGAGTATAATTGAGCTAATTCCATTCAATAAATGAATCGGAAACAGATTCCATATTGAGAAAACTTATTTTTGTAATATTGTGAAAAGGTTACAGACTATAAAATTACTAAACATCAAAAGGCATTGAGCTCTGTTAGTAAGTTATGCACGTATCAAAACGAGTTCTCCAACAGTAGTCCGAAACGGACATAGCTCATTTATCCTCTAAGATATCGATATGGTATTGGGTAGATGGTGACATGAAATCATATTTCCCAATGTCTTATAGTCTCTCTCAAAAAATAAACTTCATAATCAAAACCTATTGAGATGTACTTTTGAAATGTGGTTCTTTATTCATCCATTTGTATCTCCCTTATTGTTCAATTTTAGAAAAAAGTAGAACACTAATGTGCACGCTTATTTTTGGACATACTGTTTAGAATGTAACGAATATAATTCTGAGCCAACTTGTATATGTATACTTTGAAGCTTACTGATGCCCTTTTAATTTCACCAATCCTTCATACAATTATTTCACTGGTAACAATAATAATAATGAGTGGGTAATATATAAATAATATTGTACTTCAATAGCACTAATTTCACATTACTAAATATCTCCTGTGGAAGTTCTCTTCAGTGAAGTTGTTTGTTTTCTTTTATTTTTAACTTCTCAGACCTTTTTATATGTTTTTCGTGATAATTTGTCTTAATTTTATGTCTTTTTTTAATGAAAATCAGTTTCGACATACTTAGGTATCAAAACATATTCTTTCTATTCATATTTTATCAATAGTTTTTGACAGGTACAAATGCTCACCAGTTGGCGCCTAGAACATTTGTGCAATTCCTTTTAGATGGAAAAAAGTTTTAACTTTTGAAAAGCACAAAACCCTCAATGTATTAGATTGTAGTGATTTGCGGAGACAACAATACCTCTAAAAAAATTCACATGGTTGAAAATATTTGGTTTCTGGCGTTGGGTATTAAATAATGACAGTTGGTATGATATTTTAGAGTCATTTCTATACATCTGCTTTTCTAGTACCGAAAACAAATGCGGTCCTCATTATGAAGTTTAGATTTAGCGTAAATCGAACATTTTCACTAATAGAAGTCTTATTCTGCCCTAGAAGTATGAAATTCAGACAAAAAATTAACTATTATTATGTAAAAAGGTAAAAATGCTGATTTTCTATCATTTCTTTATTTGTTGAGTATTTTATCATTCAGTAGTGTGCACTAGTTATTGTTGCATTGTTGCATTCGTGCAAAAATTTTCGAAGAAGCAACTCTTAAGTAACTTCGAACCTTTTTTTGTTATAAGCATAAGTTTATAATTTAAAAAAAAATACTGTTGAACTTATGGAAAGCAAAACTAAAATTTGTTGGATTATCAAAATGTTGCATTTTTTAAAATAGTTTTCGCCCTGCCCCGAAAATAAATTGCAAATATTTATCATGTTAATGAAAATATAATAATATGAACAAAAATCATTTTTTTACAAAATGCTGGCAGAAGCGATCGGGGTTGTGATTTCTAGCAGCCAGAAATTATGTGAAGTTGGTTTTTTGTATTTTTATATGTTAAATACAAAAACAGTAAAACATAAACTTTTGTGTGATTTATTGAAAAATAATTGGAAAACATTGTACCTATAAATTGAAAAAACTCAGTATTCAGTGAATTTCGTACTTACCCGTAGGTGGTGAATATAGTTGTTCTTAGAACAATTTAGAGTAAATATTTAATTTGTGATATACTTATATACATATATTAATCAGAAGTATAAATGCGTGTTTTTATAAAAATTAGGTATCCTGATGTAGTAACAGTTCATTAAAATATATTATAGAAAATAGTACATTACATTGTAGAAAAATGACTGATTGTGATTTTTTAGAAACTAATTTCTACGAGTTTTTGGAAAATCGCTAATATAGAATTGAATTGACTATTTTAATTGTGTAAATTATTTTTTCTCATTTTTTTAATAAATAGTGTAACAGTATTTGTAATAAGTCCATGTACAAATTTTGTTAGTGTTAAGATTATATTTGGTAAATAAAATGTGATTTTTCATATGAAACATTTTTATTGTAACTACTCTTCCTACACTAGAAAAATTCGATAACTTCAAAGACTGATATTATTTTCTATTTCAAAAATTAATTAACTTTTTAATCATTCAGCAAATTGAGGTTCTTGCTTCTCTTTGAGCCTATTTACACTATTGTCAACATTTAGCTAAAGAAATAAGACCTTTTAATCGTCTACCAGAATGAGAATCCCATTTGTCTTTGAACCAATTTACTCAATTATCAACCTTTGGCTAATGAAATTTAATCATTCACCACATTGGGATTTTTGCTTCGAATCACATCGATTCATGTATAATTAGCTAAGTTGGCGTCTACTTTTGTCGGATATTGTCGATTAAAATACGATTGAGGCCAATTGTCACTTCATGTTGATTGATGTAAAATCACATGAATTTATGTAAATGTAAATTGGCGTCTCAAAGTCCAAAGATAAAAGAGCGTATATAAATAAATTGACTTATTTACATGTAACTGGAGGCTTAAAAGCTTATAAAATTTTACAACCTCAACTACGCATCTTCTGCAGTTAATTCACACGATACACATCACTATATTTACAATACATTTGGTACAATCATCGACAAGTAGTGTAGTAGTGACATATATTATTAATTTTAATTTTTGTGATTTGGTTGGTGCTGAGAGACTAAAAAAAACTATGAATTTTGGAGATTGTTTAAAGGAATCTAATCATATAAATACATCATTGCTCATTTTAGGTATTTTTTAATAATTTTTCAAAATTAAAACTAGCTAGATGTATGGAAAGTATGAAAAAATGTCGACAAGCAAAAGATAAAGGATTAATACCCTTTGGAGAGTCAAAGGGCATTGGTGGACAAATTTTTAAAAGGGCATTGTAAATATGTCTAGAGATTTGTTTGATGAAACCATTCATGTATTTAACTTAGCGGCTTTTGTCAGTACAATCATTGTTGAAGAGAAATTTTCCAAACCAATAAGAAAACGGTTTTCAGTTGATGCAATAAGACGAAGTATCCGAAGAAAATAATAAAGTAACTATATTATTATGTGCAGACTTATTAACTTATTCTTAGACGTTGTGATGTATTAATGCATCTAAATATTCTTGATTTTAGGTCTCTTCTGTTTTAAAATAGTTTTTTTAATAATTTTTGGAAGAAAGATAAAATTTGACGTTTCGACTTTTCGTTAAGTCTTTATCAAAATATGATATTGACACTGACAATTTTCATATTTATATCAATCAATAGATCACTCATACAAATAGATCAATCCATACAAAAATAATCTCTACTACCCAATTTAAATTCTACTTTTCGTTCTCCTTTATGCTAAGTCCACTTAACTGATGACACTGATATTCTACAAGTATATTATTATTCAATAAAACACTTTCATCAGAAGCATAGTGTTTTCAGCTTTCAATTTTACCATTAAAAGGAAATACAAACCCCATACCTTCCATATCCATATTTGTTGAATTTCTTCGTACCTTAGAAGCTGATTAGGAGTGGCATTAGTGGGATTAGTGTTTGTATTGGAGTGGCAATCCTTATATCATAATTCCTATAAATTTCATCCAATGTATCTTTCGTTTTTTTGAGGTTGTTCTGTATATATTGACGATTCGATTCTATTGCGTTATCTACATATTTTTTTGTTGGCGTTTGTATTTAGTTTGTATTGAGTGTGGCAAATCTTGAATCATAGTTCCTATGAATTACATCCATTGTATCTTTAATTTTTGGTTGTTCTGTTCAGCTTCTAAGAGTCGAATTTTGACTGGTGTAATAATTAATTTAAAACATACAAATTTGGATAATTTTTTGATGATTGTTTAAAACTATTAATTCGTTGTTTATTTTATAAGTAAAACATTTATTATCATTATTATTCATAAATAGAAAGTACACGAGTAAAAAGTGCTTTCAGCTGCTCCTTTAGACTAGTGTCGGTACACGGTATACCAAAGATATTCCAATCAAATGGTACCGGTGATACAACACTTCTAGAATATTCTCTGAATTTGTAATAGGTGTCTTGAGTGAAAAAGTATATGTTTCCATCGATATGTCTGAATGCAGCATTAGGATTTTTCGGAAGTCCAAAAAAACGATCGCTAAATCGACCTCTATACAAAACTTTTTGAAATCCATCATTGAATTCAATGTAATATGCTTGATCATAGAACACAAAAATTTGACCACTATTTGTTCGAAAAATAACATCGACTTTAGAGTTAGTTGGCACAGGTAATTTGTTTCTTTCCAATATAGTCAAATATGAGAAAGATGCTGTATAATAATCACCGTTATTTTCATTAAAAGCAAACAAGTTGCCTGCAGAATATTGAAAAATGTGCGATATTGGTTCGAGTTGTATCCCCTGCGGAAGATAATCTTTGACGTATTCAGCATGTCAAGGAATATGAATGTCAAATAATTGAAATTTCCATAGAAATCTGTTGTACCCAATATAAAGACGGAAATTTGGGAATGATGGAGTTGATGCAAGAAACATAAAATCTGGAGTTTTGATATCACATATATTAGTCATTATCGCTTGATGTGACGTTGAACGAGGTTGTTGGTTGCATAGTTGACGTCGTCGTCGTCATCGTCGCCCTCGTCGTCGCAGCTTTGTTGTCACGTCGACGCAACGCCAACAACCCTCTGACTCTCGCACCCCCACACGCTTCTGTACTCACTTTGCACATACTCTCCTTATACAAGGAGAGTTCTAGAATACTCGAAAGTGGTCCAGAGCTCTCCTTGTATCAACTACTGACAATTGACGAATCACATCAATTCTTATATATTTTGGTGTATTGGCACTTAATTACATGATTGAAAATTTCTGATGATTAATGACACCAATTAGAGTCGAATCACATCAATTCTTATATATTTGAATCCGACTGAGATCGATTGTCACTTTATGTTGATTGAATTGTCTATGTCTATGTCTATTGACGCCGATTGAAGTCGAATCACATCAATTCCCATATATTTAGGTAAGTTTGCACCTACTTTTGTCAGATATCGTCGATTTACTCGATTGAAGCCGATTGAGGTCGATGTCACTTTGTGTTGATTGAAAATTTTCAAAGTCTATTTTCGCCATTTGAAGTCGAATCACATCAATTCTTATATATTTGAGAGCAATAAAATAGGGCGACTAAGAGATTCATTCATTACGAACGAACGATGTAGAATGGATGAAAAATCAGAACGTTCAACACAAACTATAGTGGCCCAAGGGTGATGAAGTGATTGAACCTATTTTCGGTTCCACTATTTTTAATAAATAACAATTCGAAAATTTATTAATAATCTGAAAATACCTTTTAAATAAGTCTATATCTTTATATAGACATTTTTAAATTTGGTTCTTTAATATCTTTCCAAAAGAGTAAGTATGTACTATATAATTAAGTGCTAGAACAAATATCAATTGAAGAAAATATTGAAAATAAAAAAAATCAGAAAACGAGTAATGAACTAAATGTAAATTAATAAAAGAAATTTGAAACAACAAGATGACAGTTTGTTGAACATTTACATACTGAGCTCGTTATGGCTTAAAAAAGGGTTTCTAGCTATTATTATAGGTCTATCAGAGGTTTTTCTCTTAGAATTTGAAAGACTTTTATCTTTATGGCGATATATTTTACCAACAATAGTATATACTATACACTTAATTAGATTTAGTAACAATTTGTTTTGTATATTTATTAAAATGTGGATGTTTAGAAACTATAAGATAAAAATAAATATTCTCTGCCATGAGAACTATTAAAGCAACTAAATAGCCAAAAACTAAGGCGACGAGAGCACCGGAAAATTTTCTCAAGTTCATTATAGCTTTGGTAGTTCCCGAATCTTCTATTTGTATTTCAGTGGTATACACTTTTTGCATTACATCGTCTAACCATTTTTCTATAAATCCAGCTTCTGATACTTGTCTGATGAATTTGTCTATGCGTGGTTTTAAAGGGGAATTCTTTTGAAGACCTTAAAAAAAAAGTAATAAAAAAATCAAAATTTCTATCAACGTCAATTTGAATATTGAATTTTGAATTCTATGAGTTTAAAATTTTTACAAGTATTAACAATATCAAAAATCACCGTAAATCTTAGTTAATTATTTCCCAGGCGATGAATATATAAGTCCTGGCACGCAATTACAGAAAATAAATCTCTGCTACAAAAAATGCACCAGATACAAATCTTTCTAGCCGTTAGAATAATAAGCGCATACCAATCCATATCATTGAATGCAATGGTAATATTTGCTGATATGACCAAAGAAACAACTGCGAGATACGGCAACCAGCATTAATAAGACGCCCAAAAAAACCATGGGCAAATGTGGCAAGATTGATGGACACACTCCCAAAAAGGACACTGGACCTACAATTCAAATACCTGATAGATAAACATACTTAATGGCGGTAATAGCCTTGTCGAACGATGAGAAGACTTGAACAAGAATATAAAAATATCATAGAAATCAAAGAAAAAAAGTAAACGTAAACAAATGGAGTATCTCATACCGTTTTGTAGCGATAATACACATAACACTTAATGGATAACATTGAAACACTGCGAGAGCGGTTTCCGGTATGAGGTAGTGCTAGAAGAGGAATATTTTTGTAGTCGGTAGGCGATCCCTCAACAACATCGAATAAGATCGAATCTGGCACAACGTCTTGTAAAGGTTTTTTTTGAACCTCTCCACATTATATATTAATTCCTATGGTTAGATTTGTATTTTTATTAGAAATTACTCTGTTGATGTTTCCACTTAATTTTGGTTTTTATCAAAATATACATATATCTGAACAGTTTTTTTGATTCATTATCATTTATCGTGAGGTTCTATTGAAATCATTTTTTCCAACTAATATTTTATTCTTGTTAAAATAATCATTTTAATTTTAATAAATAATCACATCACCTTGTCATTCAGTCACAAAATATATTATTTACCTATGGAAATTGGCATCTTTATAATACAATCTTCCATAATATGAAGAATTCTATCATTTTTAACATTTACTAAGTTTTCGGACTGATTTGTTGAATTTTCGTTTGTTGAGAATTGCTTTTGGAATCGTTGTTGTCTTTTAACCAAAGCTTCTTTTAAGAAATAAGTGTTTTCGTAAAAAGCGAAGGATCCTTCTGCCACTTTATCTACTGCCTCTTCGGAATCGTTCACAAGAACGAAATTATCTGAAATGATTTCCAGTGAAGGGTCTGCTGATGTCTTAAAAAAATGTTCGTTGATTTCACCCCATCCTGCGTACGTCAATCGACTTTTGATCAATTGTTCTATAGTGTCAATTTTAACCCTAAAAAATAAGTAACATAAGTGGAAGTTCCAAAATGTCTGAATACTATTAATTTAATCACAGATGTTAACAGACTTCTTTACCGATAACAGGGTTTTCTAAAAAATCTTATACTATTTAACTTCAAACCATATTTTGTTTTTTTTTTTTACAAAAATAAAAAGTGAAAAAGGCTCATATTTATTTTTTTATGATACCTTTAAAAGTTCGTTTTGTATAATCTTGAGTAAATGGGATCAATTTCTGTTTAAAATTTTATAGTATTATTTGAGTCTATGGGCCAAAGGAATAGAAATATAGAAATTGTTGATAGGCGAAAACAAAAGTTTTAAGAAAAAATTGCTTAAAGTTCATGAGAATAACACTCCTGAACAACGTTCTAAGCAATTGCTTTGTCGACAGGTTAAGACGAATTCATTAATTTTGTTTATTGTGGAGTGATTCGAGTTTAAACGTCTTTCGTTTGTTGTACTTCATCAACTACACATTCCTTGCGTACTTTGTAAACTTTGATTTTTTGATTTTAAAAATTCTGCCATTTTAGAATGAAAACCAAATATAAGCAAATACCAGGATTATCTATTCTATATTTTCATTTCTTGCGCCAAATGTTTTCTTGGATATAATTTTTAATTATTTTGTAAACGTTTTTAAGACGTTTTCGAAAACCATTTCTGAAAATATTAAGTGTTAATAATAATTAAAGTCTTGGAATCAGTCACTAGGAGTGATTCTTTGGTTGTAGTAGGTATTTTGAGACTAAGAATTGGATTAATTCTTAGATCAATGAACTTTTTATACAATTTCTTTTTCGAAAGATATGTACAAATTATACTAAGGTTACTTAAATCTGTTTTTTAATATCCAATGATCATTTTGAGAAATATATATTGTTTTTAAATTTAAAGGTTTTTAAGAGTAATTTCCTTTTTTGTAATAACTAACCCATTGATAATCCATAGAATATAAAATACGTGTTCACGTTCAGCAAGTTAACATCTGTTAGGATATATTTTGCTTCCACTTTTGTGAAATGTAAATCCGATTAGTGAGTAACCTTTTAAATTGACCGATGTATTTTGATTTGGAAGTAACTGAGTCAATCAATAAACGATGCACAGAGCCGAAGGAGAACCTATTAATCCCACAAAATATTTTAGTTTCTGTTTAGTATAAAAATTACTTACGCAATGGAGGGTCTAGCTAAAATGGCTGTCATACTAGCGCGGTAAGCAGTCACTACAAGTAAACAATACAACCAGTACCATCCAGTTAATAATCTCAAAGACCACCCGGTTGGTAATTTCGGTAGAGAAACTAATAATAGCATGCTGTAAGTGTAAAGTGCGCTGTTGATAGGTTCACTAAACTGGTAAAGCCCATTTGGTTCTTCTTGTTTTGATTGTTGATATTTTTCTCTCATCAAAGTGTATTTTTCATTCTCATTGATTTTTTCTGGATTTGGATTGATGGAGACTGTTATAACTTTTCTATGCTTTAAACTAGAGTTTATATTGTAAAGAGTATCTTCGCTGTTTCTCTCAATCGATGTAGTAGTTGCATAAAAATTGGATAAATAGTAAAAGCAAAGGATAGTAACTACTAAAGATACCAAGACACCTGTCCATAATATCGGCCTAGAAAATAATCGATTCTATGTAACTAAGACGAATAATAAAATATTAACAAATATACATATTACTGAAATTTCAACGATCCATTATGTTTTTTGATAAGCCCCTATAATGATCATATTATTGAATGAAACAAAATAATTGTTGCATTAACAAACATGTCGTTCACGATTAAAATCCGCATATTCTCGAGGAAAAAGAAATCGATTGAATCTAATTTACTTCGGTATGAATGTGTATATAAAGTTACAGCTCTTCAAAAGTACAAAGTAAGAATTTTAATCCAATTACAAGTGTCTTTATCAATTTTTCGAAATAACTCATTTTCATGAGAGGGTACATAATTAAAAACCTTCATATGAAAACTAATTCTATCCATTCTACGGCGTATTTTACTTTTATTCTTTTTAAAACCACAACCTCTAAAAGCTGTCAAGTTAAAATCTGAGTGAACAAGTAAAAGGTGCATCGTGGCTATTTCCAATTTTTATTCAGGACATACTTTGAATATGCCATCCAAAAAAATTATTTTAACGAATGATAAAATTAGTTAAGTCATATATTTCATCGACTTGGAATCTTGGGCTCGGCATTGTTTTTTTTTCTTTGTTGTACCTATCTATCGGCTTTTTATACCTTGAATTTACTGAATATAAATCAACGATCTAATTTGTGATTTGTTTTATATTTATCAATATTAGTTCAATTGGATCCATTTTTTACATAGTTTGTAATTGCTCTTCCTTCGAATGTGCTCCACACATTGTATTGAACTAATTAAATTTTTCGAAACTTATATAGATAATACAGAAATTGAAGTTTACCTTGAAAGGAGATTCAAATGAGAAAAAATGTTTATATTTACTTAAAAGGTAAAATTAAGGTCTTCCAAGAATTGTCCGTTAGTGCTTCTGGTGTAATAAACGTCAAACACTCTGTATTGTAAGGTATGGTGAGATCCATTAAATCTAATAAATAAGGAGTATAATATAATTCTCCTAAAGCAATATCAGCTTCGGTGTTGACTATTTCTCCAATGATTCCAGTATATGTACCAGTTATTAAGTTTCTTCCCCATAGTTCCGTTTCAATGTTCTCGGGTTCATAGATTTTAACTTGAAAGTTCATCCATTGGGACATCGTTTGCAAAATCTAAAAATTGAGCACTATCAATTTACACTATTCTATCAATGAATTTAAAAATTTTTACAAGCTTTAATAATATCAAAATCACCGGAAATCTTAATTAATTATTTCCCAGACGATGAATACATAAGTATTCGAAAGCTCGGAAAATATATTGAAGTTAGTCCACTTTGGTGTTTCCTTGCCACGTTCCCAATAAAAAACAGAGCATATAATCCGGCATACTATATAATGCCTAGTCATTTCAGGAAATGACTAACTATGGTAGGCAATTGATATAATATATCCACGTTATATGCTTTGCCTAGGCAATACATAGAATGACAGAGCAAAGCTCGTAGAAAGAAATATACGGAGTCAAGGTCAATCTGCTCCTAACCTAACTGCTGTGTACGTTTACAGATCGCAATGGCTGATATCGTCAAAGAAGCGTGAAGAAATCGATTCTACGAAAATCTTTCAAAAGAAAAGTTCGTTAAGAATTCACTTACGTTAGATAATGACAAGATTGAAAGGTTGATAAGAAAAGTGAATGCTGTGAAAAGTAATATAATATGAACTCTGTGTGACTGTGTTATGATTTTACGATAGTTTCGTTCTGTATTCATTGTTATATTAACAGTACGTACAATTACTTATCAGTTGTAAACTTCACTCGTCACGTCAATCGTCAGAAGTTAAATAAAGTATAAATAAAGTATCTTTCAATACAAACTTACGGACAATTGATTATTCGTCGAAAAATGACCAAGCGATTGACTATCTCCTTGGACTTTAGCTAAAATTCGGATAACAGACTATCGGGTTTACAGAATAAGATAAAAACATAGAATAAAAGAAGTCTTATTTATTTATTTTTTGTATGTCAATCAATCATTTATTGCAATACGTGGAGGCTTGGTGACATTGTGATTTACATTTTATTTTATTTTTAAAACAAGAACACCAGTTCGGTCCACATTGTTTACCTAACCAGTCTGAGCATGAGCTTCTAGAATTTTCTCATAATAATCTTCTACAGGTACACAGCAAATAACAGCATCTGTTTGTTTTTTTCTTTTTACGAGTACGTGACATTAATTTTCGATTTGCAATAGTTCATACCTATTCACATAATGATAGTAAGTATTGTAAGCTTTACTTTACTTTACTAGACAAACACTTGATCATTTTTCGATGAATAATCTATTGTCCGGCATTTAGCTAATATTCCGGGATAATAGGAATGCGTGGCGCGCCATCAGCCAGCTGCCTATTGTCCTGGGATATTAGCTAAAATTCCAACTTGTCTATTTACTTTTCATATATATATTTAATTTCTTAATTTTTAGACCTTTTGATATATTAATGCAGTCTTTATGAAAGTATGATATTGACACTGAAATTTGTGTATTTATATTAGCTTAGTGCAGTCAAAAATCAAAGTAATTAAATGAAATTAAAAACAAGTGAAAAAGCAAAGGCAAGTCTGAATATTTATGCTAAACAATAAATTAAATTAATAAATTCAAAAAACAGTCTGCGATATCAAGCCTAGACCGAGATAAGAGTCAGGTTCTGTTCATTTTTAATTACATTGTTGCCAGAGTGTGGTAAACAGAAGAGACATAAAGAAAGGGTGATCGATATAATAAAGGCTTCCAAAGTGTTGAACTGAGCTTATTTCCTTTCGCGGAACCCTCTTTATATATAAATAAGTAAAGAAAATAGACGGAGAAGTCCACATAGACTTTATGGAGAAGCTACAATAAGCTTGTTTATTGAGGGACAGAGAGTGAGATGGTTGGGACATGTTGAGAGACTAATTGGAGAAGGGTGCGAAAATTAGTACTGCAAAGAAGACCAATAGGGAAAAAGGGCGACATAGGAAGAGATGGTATGAGTTTTGAAGACCTAAAAAAAATAATGTTCGGAATTGGAGAGAAAAAGCTGTGAACAGAGAGGAATGGAGAAATATTGTGTGGAAAATGCAAAATAGAGGACTTTGATATGTTTAACAACAACAACTAATGAGAAGAAAGTGTGGAATGAATATTTTTGATGACGAGAAGAGTATTTTTATAAAAAACGTGAATGCGAATCTGCCTCTCATTCCCGTCTCTAGGATAGATAGAAAACTGTAAAATATTTGGGATTTGCTCGGTAAAAAATTTTCGCCATCCGTATTCAAGATAACGGGGCGTTGAAGAAAAAAATTATACACTGGGCCACTTTTACGCTACTGGTGTGATAAGAATCCGCATGTCGAAAGGGTATCACATTACCAACACTCATTCAAAGTTAACGTTTCGGCAGCAACTTTACGTAACAAATTAATAGGTTATCACATTCTACTTGAAAATTTAAATGGTGATATGTACCTGGATTTTTTAAACAATCTCTATTTTTTATGTATGATGGAGCTCCACCACACTTTAATACAAGGTATCGTAATTGGTTGAGTAACCATTTTCCGAATCAATGGATTGGTAGAGGTGCAGAAGCTCCGATACATTGGCCTCTTTGGTGATGCGATTTTAAACACTTGTTTTACTTAGTTTGGTCATATCTTAAAGAAAAAGTTTATGCTACAGAGGTAAATTCACCTCAAGAATTGAAAAACAGAATTCAACTTCACTTTGATAACCTAATAACCCTATAACATTTTGTGATTTTTTGTTTAATTAATACATTTACCAGCATAGGTATTACTTTATAATTTTTATCAATCGTAATTTTTAGTGTAAAATTAAATGATGTTTAAGTTCACTTAAAATTTTGCTTAATAAATCTAGTATTGAAAAAGTTATGTTCAATACTACTTGGTACGAGCCGTGTAACTAGCGCCCTCTGTGAGAGTCAGACATAAAAACAAATTCATTGGATGTATCAACTTCCAAAACATATTAATATAAAATTTCTATACAATGATGCCAGTAGTTGGGGTAAAATTGTAAAATATGTGTATAATTTTTTTAATATGGATGGTGTTATGGAAATTTTTTACTGAGGAAACCCCAAATATTTTTCAGTTTTCTATTTATCCTAGAGACGGGATCACCTTTTTTGAAACACCCTGTATTGGATATTTCTTTTCGATCTCATTACCTTTTTCATATATTACATAAATTCATTATTGCCGTTCGATTTACAAATATTTGTCATGTTTTTTGCTAATGCAGGCCAGATTTGAAATACAATAAATTATTTAAAATTTATCTACTTACTCCAATTTCCGTACCAGTAAAATAGATAGTTTCATTGTATTCGGTATTTTGCAAAGCATTTCGTAGTGTCTTCGTTGAATTAATTTTTTGTATTCCCGGCAAGTGAGCGAATGCAACAACTTTTAGCGTTTGATTTTGGAGATCTATTGTTTTGTCTTTGAACAAATCGTTACCTATGAAAAAAATTGATAGTTATCTAGTCAAATAGGTAAAGCTTAATTCAACATTATTTGATGAGTTTTTTGGTGTAATATCAAAACACAATTTTAGGTTTTACACAATAAACTCTGGATGTACATATGCATTATTTTCTAAGTTGTAGAATGTAGGCCTCAAAATTCTCAAACAAATAATTTAAATTTGGCTTTAAGAAGTACCGATGATTTTTTTATTTCATTTGTGTATACTTGGAACTATTTTTTTAGCATAAAGATTATGTATTGTAATTCTAATTCACCGTAGAGAAAGCTAGTTCCACCTTGATCCTTCAGTTAATAGAAACATACATTTCTCTGTTTCTACCATCCATCCGAATTTTTTTTTTGTGACAGGGCGTGAAATTAGCATAATTTGCTAATTCCCATTGTCCAACGTCTATAAGATGTCAAGTAATCAATGATCAGCACTGACAGGCGATTGACAGGAAAGAAACAGTTGACAAAAATACATGATCATTAAAAGAAAGCGTTTTGCGAGGAACAAACTATAATTTCAAGACTTCAATGTTATATTGTTATATCATTAACGGTACATTTTTGACCATCTTCACAGCTTTGAGTATAGTGATCGCTTTGGCAAAAGGGTCAATTTTTTGCGGTACTCAAAAATGATGCTCCAAGATATAATTTGTAGAGACATTTTTGACATTTTGATTATTCTCTAACGATCTAAGAAATTAGAAAGATCGTTTATAAAATCATCTAAATTTTGAAGGATTTGATGGTTTATCTTAATCAGCGTTAACCTGTTCCCAGTCATACAAAGGATTTTGATGCAGCCTTAATAAAGATAATTCAACTTTGCAGCATCCCAAAGGATATTCACTGCTTTGTTGTATTTTTGATTTTAAATATGACAATTGAGGATAAAATTGTTGGTATGGTTAAAACAGATTTAATTTTGATATTTATGTAATAGGTAATCTATTGATTGATGTAATTATCGAAATTGTTAACGTCAGATCATATTTTCATAAAAAAACGAAATGAGATCAAAACAAGAATAAATTTAATAAAAGATGATTCATTAAGGGAGACCTAGCTCAACATAATTTATTTCCGAGAATTTATATCATATTCCAAAAATTAAGAACATATAATGTTAATAGATCTCGTTTTGATTTACTCCAACAAATATAATAAGCAACTTAGATCTGTCGTTTGAATACTTCCCGAATGAAACTAACACAGGGAAGTTGTTTAATATTCAAGTTTCTTTGAATTTGATGGAGGAATTTTGATCACTTTCCTGAAATTTTCATTTATTTTGATTCTTCCCTGATTGTTAATATATTTGCCTTTCTAATGAAATATACAGGGTCCTTCAGGACGAACTGAATCGATATGCATATGAGAAAGTACTGGAACTAGTATTCCGAAAATTTGCATGAAAGGCTTTTCCGAAATGCTTGTTTGAGCTAAAATAATTTCAGTTTTCTGAAACTTTCGGTTATGCCGGAATTGGACCCAAACTTCGTTATTTTAAACGTTTTTATTAAATTTTTCGAATCAACGCGAAATTTCAATATAACTTTATATAAGGCATCGTATGCCTAAAGTCCACCATTTTTTAATTATTTCACATTTTCGAAATTTTTGGACACATGCAGCCCTCCACTAAAAAAATTATAATTCTAAGGTTAAGTGAGTCAGGTCTAATATTTTTGGGATTTGGACAGATAAAACTTACAGCTTTCAAAATCTGTGAATATCTTGACGAAAATTTATATAGGGTGTTCAGAAAATGGTGCCGAGTTTCGCTATCTAAAAACTTCAAAAACTAAATTTTTTCAAATAGCAAACTCTATTTTTCTCTTTGCCATTGGATTTTACGTTTTAAATTAAGGGAACTTCGATAGTAAATTCATCTATCTCAAATTAGAGGTTTTTGTGGGAACTTGCTCACCTGCCGATGGCGAACAACGAATAACAAAAGTTAACGTATTAAAAATTAAAATACTTCAGTTCATTAAAAAATATTTAAAAACACTACACTAAGAGCTGAAAACCCTTTCAAGCAAATTTTCAGAACACTAGCCGCAGTACTCTCCCATATGCACATCGATTCAGCTCGTCGTGAAGGGCCCTGTACATATACATTTAACTTATTGGAAGCTGATTACTTATGATTCACAGAATTACACGAATCAATTGAGAATTACTTTCCTATGTTTCTGTTTTTTTTAAATCTGATATTACCTTTTCTAAATTTCGATTGGGTCCATATATCTAGCCTTTTTAGTAATAAAGTGTTCGTAATAGGTAGAGGAAAAGGTACAGTTGCAATTTCAAACCAAATGAATTCATTTTCATCTTCAGTTCTTTTTCCATTATGTGTTTTAATAAATATAACGTTTATCAACTTTTTCCAAAGATATATCATCTCTTTATGAAATAAACGGTTGTCGTAAAGTAAGATATATTTAGAGAGTGTACTTATTGCTCGATTCCTACAAAAAATTTGCATATAAGCACAAGTGGAACGAAATAATATACAAATACTCATTTTACCTATCGCAATATTTTAGCAATCTCCGCATTTGAATACCGTTAGATATTAAAATTATATAGAGTTGACAACCATTAAGTTTGGAATTCAAAAGACTGAATTGAATTTCTGGTTCAGGAGCATATAAATCATCATATTCATTAACTTTGATCTAATAAAAAAAATCACTATTAACTTGAATATATACTAAGACAAAGTCATTCCATTCTAAAACTCACGTATATTGTTTGCTGTATTATAAAATTCCAAAGTTTTAACTATTATGAGAGGGGATGCAAAAGATGAAGTAAATACTGAAACGATGGAATAACAAAAAAAATATACGAGTGAGAAGGGAATATTCTGCAACTAACAGTAAAACATTAGAGGGGATATAGTATCTACAGAAGAAAACATCTAATACGCGATGGCAAATCATGAATAATGGTCTGTACAAGAAACTGGAGTGAAGAAAAAACGAGTGTTTTAAGCTCAGAGCCCTTTTTACCTCATACTAACAAAATAAATATTTCGTAGAGAAAAAAAAAACAAATTGAAACCCACAAATAAAAACTACCTCAAACCCGTCTACCTAAACCAGGAGACTACATCCTTAGATTAGAAATGTAATAAAATAAACATGTCTTGAATGAACTAAACAATTAAGATAAAAGCGTACTGGAACTACGATAAGTATTCATTAAGTGAGGATAAAAATTGTCAACAAAGTCCAGGAAATCTCACAGTACAATAATTGTGAGCTATGGATCAATAATCAACGATACATCAATAACGACGAAATCAGTTACGGTAAACCATTTGTCCTGCCTAAATTAGAAACAAACAAATTATCAACTTCAAAACACTACGAAAAATATAACATAACAAATCTCAATCTCGATGATCTTTTCCAAATCAACGAATTGTCAAGAAAATTGAAGCCGATCCAAGAAATTTCCAATACACAGAGTCATATAACAATAATCGAAAGCCTTTTAGCGATAATATTCATTATTTTAATGGCAGGTGTCTTGTTCAAATTCAAATCAAAAATTTTAGTATGCAGAAAACACACAAAAGAAAAAAGTCAAGAAAACCTGAAAAGTCCAGGAAATCTCACAGTACAATACTTAAAAGTTTATCAAGCATAAAGCTTACATTTCCAGCCAATCGAAGAAGAAATAAAAACGGAACCTTCACACCGGACAAATTTGACTGCATAGATAGGAAAATAAATTTAAACACGGAAAGAGATATCATACGATATCGTACTAACGACAACATCTCAGAGAAAAATTGATTACCAACTAATCAATCCATCTAAGCAGATGATCATAAAGCGCAAATCTGCAAACTCGCAAATCTCTGGTGGTCACAATGAATAAAATATAAAAATAGCGTTATCAGTTTACGTTGCTAAAAGAAAAAAGACATGATTCAAATTGCCTTCAGATTTCATGATACCAAAAAGAAATACATAATTGAATAAAATAATTAAACAACCTCTGAGAACTGAAATCCATTAGAAATTCGACTCACTACCCGAAATAATAAATAATGAAACATACACTGCAGGCAACTAATAATAGAACTAAATTCGTTCTCCAACCTCGTGACAGGATCAAATTCTTAAACAAAATTGTAAGAGTAATCGATCCCACTAGAATCCAGTGGAAACACTGAAGACAAACAACCCAATTATTAAGTGTCTCATCTATCAATTGTGGGGACGCCCAATATCCAACTATGGTAGGACTCCACTGGTCAACACATGGTCCCAGAATTTCAAAAAACAAAAAACAGCGGAGTGCGCTAGTTATAGAGGAAAGCCAGCCAATACAGAGATATATTCTTTTTAAAGACATACACTTCTCAAGTTAAACAGAAAAATATGTTACAGAAATAAGGAATTTTATCATTTTAGACGATAGCTATATTGAGGTATCGTATGAAAGATCAAAAACGCATCAGTTCCCAACTCATGCAAGGCTACAATTTTTCCTGCTAATGGAATTAAAACAGAAAGGGCATTATTCCACTAAATACAAAATTAAAAGGAATAGACTTTCACAGAATAATCATAATACGTAACAAACACCTTTGATTATAGATATTTACTAAGGTACTCAACAAATATCCTAATAAAAATGATATTCTTGAATCCTATGGCAATTTCTATTTTTATACCTACTGACAAACCTTCTCCCAGTATAATAATTATACGTAGCATTCTAATGACATATGAACAACTAAACAAATATTAAGACATCAAGTGACCTTAATTACAATTTAAACTCTTCCACAATATACGAATCTTTAAAATAATAAATTAAAAACGAAATACGTAGAAGAAGGCAAAAATCAAACAAGAAAACGATAAAAAATTTCCAAATATGACCAAAATCCCTTGAATAAATTTAAGGTCAACGCTAAGGCTAAGGCCACTGGGCGCAAACACGTAGACAACAATTAAAATCATGTCGGGGACAGGCTTCACCTGTAAAAACCAATTGTAACATCGATTTTATATGTGAAGAATATGGTACTGTTCTCTATAAATGATGATTTGCCGCGCCACTAAAGTCATAGTGGAAGCCCCATTCCAAGAAAGAGATTGAGACTTAAGGATACGGAAGTTTTAAATGGTAGTACATATTACTAAATTGCACCATGTATTTGAAAATCGCATAGCATCCATTCACCGGTAATAACAAACTAAATTAAACACAGTTTTTGGATGATGTTAAGCCAAAGGTTTTGAAAAAATTAAGTGATTACATTTAACAACATCAATCTGTTAACATAAACTTTGTTCTATATGTTTTACCTACAAAGGAATCTTCTGACATAAAATCAATGAATACAGAAAATAGAGTTATTACAGAATCCTCCAATTTGGACCAAATTTATAATGAATTCAAGCAAGAGATTATGAAGCAAGCGACAGAGTTTCAAGAAAAGGATAGCTTTGCAGCAACTCATGTTTTTAGATGTAAACATCAATCAATAGTTTAACAGCATCCTCCTACATGAAATTGTCTCTACAGATTGCGGAAAAAAGTACATTTCTAAATATAAAAAACAGCGATAATTTATTTTTTACGTGGTCTGTAAATGCACCAAAATTCCATCTCATAGGGATCCGATTAATTTACAATCATACCCCCATTTTAACACAATATTAAACTCTTCTGTTATTGAGTTTCCAGTAAAACTGAAAGATATTGCAATGTTCGAAAAACTCAACAATATTTCTGTGATCGTTTTTAAACTGCAAAAAGGTTGGTACAAGTAGTGAATCCTTTGCATTTCACTTCTAATCGCATGCCAACTCATGTCAATTATTGTTATTATCGAATAATGATGGTAAATCTTATTTTTTTCCAGTACATATCATTTTCCATATCACGATTATATATATGGTGGCTAAACACCCCAGATGGGGTAACGCCGCTCTTACGAGCTTTCTAGATCTTTTTTTTTTTTTTCTTTGTTTCGGGGTAGATCAGTCCCCATTCTCTTCTGTTTATATCTTGTGGCACATATCCTGCCAGGCTCGTCTATCTTTCGTTTTTTCTTGCCAGTTCCACATCCCAATTCTCTTAAGGTCGTCTTTTACCTCTTGCCACCATGTAGACCTTGGTCTTCCTCTTCTTCTAGCACTTCCAGGGGTCCAATCTAATATTGAGTACGCTACTGTTTCCTCTCCTGCTCTCCATACATGTCCCAGCCATCTTGCTCTTTGTTGTTTAATTTTTCTTACTATGTCCTCTTTAATTTCTTGTGCTATTTCACGGTTCATTCTTCTTCGGTACTCATTTTCTGTTAGTTTTACTGGTCCTAATATTGTTCTTAATATTTTTCTCTCAACAATTCTTAAGTATTCTTCTTGCTTTTTTGTCATAGTCATAGTTTCTGCAGCATACATCATGACCGGTCTAATAACTGTTTTATATATTCTCATTTTTGTACTTTTTCCTAGTATTTTGTTTTGCAGTAGTTTTTTGTTAGCGTAATATGCCCTGTTAGCTGCTGTTATTTTTTCTTTGACTTCTGCCTCTTTATTTCCGTCACTACTTAAGGTTGTTCCTAAGTACTTGAATGTATCTACTTCCTCAAAATCAAAATTTCCAATTTTTATTTTCTGTTTACCTCCTATAATACGTTTATCTAGCCTCATTATTTTTGTTTTCTTTTCATTTATTTTGAGACCCATTTTACTTCCTTCTAGTACCATTTCCTTTAGCATTTCTTCCATTGTGTTTCGACTTCTTGTGATAAGTGCTATGTCGTCTGCATATGCTACTATTTGTCCACTTCTAGTTTTTATTGTTCTCTTGTCTATTTTACGCATCACATATTCCAGTGCCAAATTGAACAGCGTCGTTGATAAAGCATCCCCCTGTCTTACACCCTGATTTATTTCAAATTCTTCTGTGTTCCCCACTTGTGTCCTTACTGTGACTGTTGTTTTCTTCATTGTACACTGTATTAGTTTTCTTAGTTTGGGGTGTATTCCCAGTTCTTTTAGTGCCGACATGAGCTTACTTCTTTTTATCGAATCAAACGCTTGTTCAAAATCTATGAAGAGTATTTCCACTTCCATTTTATACTCATGCGCTTTCTCCATTATCTGCTTGACCGTATGGATAGCATCTATTGTAGATTTTCCAGATGTAAACCCGGTTTGGTACTTTCCATATCACGATTAGTCAGAAAAAAAATCTAATGTAAACGAGCACATTTTATAAGCGATGGATACTTACAATTTTTCACCTCCAGTAAGAACCTTAGCAAACATAAAAAAAAACGATTGTACTTACATTTTTGTTATCTACCGAAGAACCTCGAATAAATATTTTTGGTGAGATCCCAAAGAAAAATATTTTAAAATTTTGAAACATTCGGAATCAATTAACCGTACCTTTTTATAATTTATGCAGACTAAGAGAGTGTGTAATTATCAATTAATTAAAATGAGCCAAGTAATGATAAATCATTTACTAGTAAAGTTTGTGAGCACCGAGCGTACTCTTTTGCACTATATTTTGTGTAATTTTGATGATATATATTCTAAATTTATAACTTATCGACGGCAAAATGCAGAAGCTGTCTTTGTTGAAATATTGGATTAACTAAATACATCATAAACACTTGAAACATGTTAAGTCAATGATTCCATTAACCAATCAAAAAAAGCATTAAGTGATTCTGCAACCCAATGTCATATTTGTGAAAAATCTTTTATTCACGGTGATATTAGAATACGTGATCACTGTCATGTGAGAGGAAAATACCTTTCTGCAGTCCATCATAATTGTAATCTGAACTATAAAATGTCAAATGATATACCAGTTTTTTCTCACAATCTCACCAATTATGATTGCCTTTTATTTATCAAGCAATTGGCTTTTCATGGTGAACATGTGATTGTTATAGCACAAAATAAGGAGAGGTATACATTCTTCACAAAGACTATAATTGTAGAAATGTTAAAAAAGTCAAAAACTATTCCAAAAACAATTGGTATAAAATTTGTGGACTCATTCAGATTTCTCCCAAAATCAATCGATAAACTGAGTGAAACGCTAGAATCCGAAAAATGCTCCGAAGTGCGGAAAATGTTTCCCGAAAAGCAGCGGCCAACCAAAGGCAAATTTTTTAATACTCTTACCAATGAGCATATTTCCATGAATTAGAACATTTGTAATGTGGAATACATTCAGTTGTAAAACAAAGCTTTTATTACAACTTGAAACAAACAGAAATTATGACAAAAGGAAGTACAGATTAAAGACTGAGGAAAAAATGTTGATGTTCGAGAATTTATCAAGTGTGTAACTTTCGCATTAATGTTTCCAGTAGTTCTGGGACTCAAACGCCTCAAACATCTCGGAAACGGCTTTTACGATTTTTATAAATTTTTGCGTACAAGGGTCTTGTGATAGTGCCGGTATTATGGTAGTATTTACATTGTTGTCAGATCTTCCTTTTTCCGGATAAATAACGAACTTTGTTATTTCAAATTGATCACCCTATTTTGTGTTTTTAGAAATCCTTAAGAAGTAATGATTATTTTTATTATAGCTGCATATACAGTATCTCCACCAAAGTTACAATAAACATTGGCTACGATTGAATAAACTCGTTTAGTTTGAATATTCTTCAATAATTTATGTGCTACTACAAATCTCGTAACAAGGTCTAGTGTCAGTAAGTTAGTAAAAAGTTTAACGAAACTGGTGTAGTGAAATATTTATCCAGATCAAGGCGCAGAAAACTTACAACAACTGAAGAAAAATCTTTCAATGATTGTGTAATGTTAGAAGTAGATCCACATTTGTGAAGTAGAAGAATTACGAATTTTAAAAAACCTACAGTAAGTGAAGGCGATTACAACAGATGCTCAAAATGTTGTCCATTTACTTCAATACAATAAGCCATGCGATTTTTAAAACTTTGCAATACATTTCGCAACACGTCCTTTTAGTTGTCTGATGATGTTGGCATCTAGATTTTAGCTTAAAAACTGAACCAGGTATAGGAGTAGTTTATTGAGGTATTTCTAATTTTTTTCATTCGATTTTCTTCTTTCAGGAATAGATGATGAAATATTCCTTCGTTTTTTATTTTTATTTCTGGAAGTAGTAGAAGCTGAAATAATTTTTTCATGATTTTCAAATAGATTTCTCGGTCTTTGGAAGCTACAGCTCCAAAGTAGTTCTATGTAGTAGGTACCTATTAGTTTATTTTTAGTTTCTTCCGGAAATACTGTGATGTAGTGTGCTGAATTTATACCTTGAATTATTTAATTTTTGAAAATTACCAGCACTGGTACTCATTTCGGATGATCTTCGGTTCTCGATCGCAACAATTGGTGGATGCATTCTTCGGATTTGGTATTTACCATGGACTTCTCGTTGGGGCAACAATACATTTGGTGAACATTTTTACATTTTTCGTCTTCGTACTCGTACTGATTGCCTTGCATTGCCAGAAAGGTTTTAGGTGGGATAACTATCGTTTTATTTTTTGTGGGGATAGAATATAGGTGGAAATATGTGTAAGTTTTAGCGTATATGGCTATGACGAGGAAATACATACATAAAGGTAATAAAACTGACCCTTGCTGTACACCAGCATTGATGGGGTATGGTCCTCCTATGCTTTCGTTATTTAAAATGTAAAATATTCTATTTATCAAATAGAAATGAAAAATTTTAATTAAATAGTTATGTAAATTCAAATTTATCAGTACGGAGGCAAAGGCTTTTTGAATATCGATGAATGGAATTGAAGATCCTTATTATTTGAGCAGTTGTACTGTGACCGCCTCTGTATCGGTATTGCTCGTATGTCTTTTAAAAAGTATTTTGTGTTTCATCTTTGCAATATTATTTAACGGGTATATAGGTCTATGAATTTCCACTTAGCATGGTTGGTGTTCATTGGCTTTGATAATGGGTACGATGTTGATAATTTTGTGTATATCGGGGTAGTGTCCTGTTTTAAGAACGTAGTTTATAATGTGTGCGAGTTGCACTAAAGTTTGTTTAGATAAGTTTTTTATTAAATTATTTTCTATGGGATCCATTACTTAAGCTGTTTTGTTTTTAAATGAAAAATAGTGTTATAGATTTCTGTGCAAGTTGTTAGGTGTTTTGTGTTAGGTATGTTTAATGTCACTAAGTGATTGTGTATTATTTGTGTAATGTTTTGGTGATATTGTGTATTGTCGTTATTTCTTCATTGCTTGAACAAAACAGTTGAAAAAAATTAACAATAATAGCGTGATAATGTTGTACTTTTATTATATCTCTAAAAATAATTCAATATTATCTCTTTTTTTATACCAAAAAAACGAGACGCAGTGCCATGGAGACACTATGACACAATGATAAAATGATCTAGAATCGAAATAATTATCCATGAGATTATTATGAAAAAACACCAATATAATATATAGAAAATTGGATAAGGCTTATTACCACAGTTAAATGCTACAATAAATTTCATATAGCTTTCTATAAATTACTTACCACGATAAAAGTTAGAAGAAAACCAAATCTTTTAAACCATCTAATGTCAAATATATGCAAATAAGAATCGTCGATAAATATCACAACGCATTTATTAGGTTGCAAAGTTCGAATCATTATTTCTTGGAGTAACAATCCAAAAGAGTCATGGGTAGATTCTTTGATATCTTGTAATATACTAAAATAAAGTGTAACTGATATTAAGATCTTTGTTTGAATTTCCTACCCTTCATATGAGCGATTTATGATCGGATCAAATATTACTATTATTATATTAATAACATTACGGAAGAATACTGGTCTCCAGCGAGTCGTATGGCGGAGAAATATAATAAATAAATAAAAATGTAATAAAAAAATAAGTAGTCTAATTATTCAACATACTTATTTTTGGCTAGAATTAGGATCGAATACGATAATAGTATAAAACACTGGCGCATGTTTCTATAGTATCAAAACAACTGATGTTAAAGAATACCACATTAAAATTGTAACTGATAGTTCAATTTTTAAAGAAGCTCTCAACTTAACGAACATGCAGAATCGGCAGTAGACAGTTTTCCAATTTGGTTTGTATATATAAATAAAGGAAATGTACCTACGCCTAATTTGAAATTCATTCAAGAAAGGTAGCTACTTATATTCGATTTTGACTGATACGAGGGTTGCTATGTGATACTGAAAATAGAAAAAACTAACGAAGTATTTTATCACAAACAATTTTGCTTTTCAAAATATTAACCTTAATTATATTATATATACACATAGTTGTTTGGTGTTCGGAATAATAGTACAGTCATTATAGTGAGTTCACGTCGGAATTCTAAATACCCAGCTGTATGTCTGTAAATACTTGTATATTGACACCCAAAAAGTTATCTCAAAACCTACATATGGTAGGGTGTACGCAACTAATAAATTTCAAGATCAAAGGTCATAAAAATCGGTTTTTTGCAATTTTTTTGTAAATATCTCATTTCCTATGGTAGAGCATCGAGACAAACTTGCCCATTACATTGACCACAAGCTAAAGAGCATTGCCTGCATCCGCATCGCGAACCACTCTTGCAGTTTCAGAAAATTGTATTTAGAAAATCTTGTGGAGCAAGTGGTAAAATTGTCATGATAGAAAGAAAATCGTTTCACATTGCCCAACCCCATACTTGGAGTTCCAAATCATGCCCTAACCAAGTTTGAATTTGATAATATACACGTTTGAAATGTTGATGAGCAGCTTCACTTGGTGGAATATTTGAAAGCTACAGGTTTATTAAGTTTTGTAGACGTAATGCATATAACGAAGATGATCGAGACTTCACAGATTTCGGAGCATTATAGACTGCCAAAAAGATTTCAGTTCCACTCTCTAATAATCTCTGGGCCCAACAATTTTTTTCCTTGAATGCTGCAGCTAGTTCATCCAAATTTGTCAGTTTCTTAAAAACTTTTCAAAATGATTTTTTTCCCTTTTTAAAAAGCGCAGAAACGGTTATCAGTATTAAGTTGGAATTTCTGGAACCGTTGGTGATATTCACACTGAATAAACTGCTTACCTTCAGTCTCTGAAGACGATAATTTGGTTATCGAGACGCGCGTCTGACAGTATAATTGTTAGTGTTGGTGTTATGATGTAAACAGTATATTCAGTAGGTTATCAGTATTATTGAATAGATATCGATTTAATGCATGAAGAAATTGATAAAATTTAATATAATAGTTAATAAAAATTGACATTTACAACATTTATAATAATTGATTTATTGATGGTTGATCAACTATATATGGTGAGTTTTCGATCGGTGGCACCGGTTGACATGAAGGGATGCTGTGACCGCGTGCTCTCAGCCCTATATCTCTAGGAAGACGTCCAATCTATCATCGAAGATAGGAAATGGAAATAGAAGCGAAAGCACGATCATTGACATGATAGAAGCAAATGTCACTGGAAACAGTTAAATGGATGACTCTCCAATAGAAGAAGGATTCAAGCAAGTGGGGAATACGAAGAAAAGGGAGAAGACGGAGAGAAAAACCGCTGAAAAAGAAAATATCGATGGACCAAGCAAAGAAGTACACTAACAACTGAAAAAAATCAGGAGAAAAAAAGAAAACAAACAAGCGAAACCAGAGAGGAGACCACCTCCAATCATATTGAAGTCACCACTCATGAAGACTGTTATCAGAAAACATCTAATACAGAGACAAATCGACGCCCAGTGTAAGGTGGGCAATTACAATGGAAAAATCACCGCGCAGTGAGTGGAAGTTTTCAATAAAACGAAGATACTTCTGAGCGACCATAAGAAAATAGAGTAGTATACCTTCACACACAAAGAAGACAAGGAGAGGAAGCTAGTCATACAAAGACTGACTATAAACACCTCCACGACGAAAGTTGAGAGTTGCTTGGCAACCTAAAAGCCTAAGGTTTTTAACCTAAAAAAGTACGGAACTTAACAAGCCGGACCCAAAAAAACGAGGACAACAGCCGCTGACTACTATTCATGGTAGTTATACAGCCTGGAGAATAACAGGCATATGAAAAATTGAGATACTTATGCCACATTAAAATAAGTGTGGTGGAACAAAGAACACGACGAACCTGTATAATGCTACAGGTACCAAGGGTTCCCTCTTGGACAGAGCAAGTGCAACATAAAAGCGCACTATGTAAATTGCGCGGGAGTGCATAGGGCAGCGGAGTGCACTCTCAGAAAAGCCCAAATGCAAAAATCGCGATGGAGAGCATCCAGCCAATTATAGGTGGTGCCCAAAAAATTCGATGAAGGCTGAAGCTAAAAAACCAGTAACGAAAACAGCACAGACAAGAGGTAGCTACGCTCAAGCTGTCAAGAAAACACCAGCTTCAGCAGCGCAAAAAACGCAAGAAACACCTGAGCCATTCAGTATATTGCAGAATATGCAGATGCTCGTAGCAACACTGATCGCAAAACAGGCAAAATAAAATGGCGAACAACCTTCCAAGTTAAATAAAGATCGGCTCCTGGAATACAGGAGAACTGTGAACAAATCGGAATACCATGTGAGTGATCTTGGAGGAAGAAGTTTTTGATATCTTCTCGCTCCAAGAAACGAGACATATATAGACTCACCTGGCCTTGCTAAAACGTTTATAGAAATGATATAAATGGACGCCTCGGAGGCACAGTAGTTGTCGTAAAAAAAGGAGCTGGGCCAACATCGCATAAACACACCGGACGGACTACTTAGCATGGAGGCGAAAATAGTAGTCATCAAAACTACAAGTGGCGATTTCAGAATAATATCGGCATGCGTACGGTCTGATACCACTATATATGGGAAAGACGTTTAGCGGTATTCCCAGATGTAAAAAAAGGTATCATCATAGGATACCTGTATGCCAAGTCCCCTGCGTGGTACAGCACAAAAATAAACAGACAAAGAAGAAACCTGCAGAAGATAACCCATCGTATCAAGAAATAGGACCGGTAAGACCGACACACTACCCACCGCAAGTAGGAAGGCCTGGCGGAACCTATAGACATCAGGACCGTAGACGGCGGCAATGCTCACACACCGATCGACCGATCGTGAGCAAAACCGACTGGTTAAAATTTAGAAGACTAACAGGACAGCTGTTAGGATCGATTACGGGAATAATCAGTGAGGAAACGCCGGAGGAGTAGGTCTGTTTCTTCGAAGTAACAATATCAGAAGCGATAGAACGGAGTACCACAACGACCGTAGCAGACAAATACGATAAATTCAATAATATAAGTGATGATCAGAAAAATTTGATAAGAGAAAAAAATCAAATTGCTAGAAGAGCTCAAAGAACATGAAACCCGGAAGAAAAAAATAGAGTGTGGGAAATAAGACAAGAAATTCATGAACATAAGAGCGAGTAATATAACAGAAGGATAAACGAATTAGACCCGCAAAGACCCGGCATATGAAATATATCGAAAGTCTTAAGAGAATAAAGGAAACCTATGCCGCCAATCCACGGAAGCATTGGGATGGCGTACACGGAAAACAAGGCAGAAGAGCTCAAGTGCACAATAGAACTCAGTTTACCATGAACGAAAATCACGATGAAGACATGAATTTTCTAAACATGTTAGAAGAGAACATAAACGAATACCTTGACGACGAGATTCAAGAAACCCTAGAATTTGGAACACCGATGGAAGTGAAAGAATTACTTAGGTTCGTATCAGCAAAAAAAAGCACCAGGAATAGACGGAGTTTCAAACAGAGAACTAAAAACCAGCCGAAAAAAGGTGTGCAAATTCCTATTTTGATTTTATTCTTATTTTGATATTCATGATGTAGGTGATTTATTGATTAATATAAATATACAAATTGTCAGTTTCAATATCAAAGTAGTTTTTTATTGGGAACATGGCAAATACTTCTTTACAATTATATATATATATATATATATATATATATATATGTATTAAAGCTCGTTATGGATGACAGTTTCGTTTCCAATATGTTCTACCATTCTATCTTTAGCTTCAAACCACCGTATGTATACTTCTACTGGATCTAGCATATAATGTTTGTGGAAAGAGACTACTTCGTATGATTCCAAGAATTTTGGATTGTAATCTGGTGGTCTTGCCTACAAAACAAACATTATATTAAATACAAACTCTTCAACATAGACTTACAGCCCCATTTAGTGATTGTTATTTATATTTTTTACTGCAGTCTATTTTAACCCACCTGATGAAATGCAGGAGAATGTGTCACCTCTATTCCCATTCTAGCCATACAAAGTCCCAAAATCATGTCGTCGGGCTCATTTAAAGTTGAACATTTACAGTTTCGTGCTAATTTTTCTAGAAGTGGTTTACTGAATACCATTCCTCCTCCACCTGTGATGTAAGTGTATCCTCCAAAATGAAGTTGATAGCCGTATCTTTCCCCCAATCCTATTTTTTCAGATGGATCATAGCAGGCCAGAATATGTTGAAGATTTGCAACACTGAAATGTGTGAAAACAATACACCGATTATAGTAAACTAAACGTAAAACCGGATGGAACAAATTATATACTAGTCATTTATTTATTTTTTCAACAATTTATTCTCTTGTACACATAACTTGCTTAGATTGATTTTGTTGGAAATCGGTGAAACAAAGGTATGTATATTCCAAATTTGACTTATTTGAGGAATGTACATTAGAGAAAAAGTCCGAGAAGTGGGAGCCGAATGCCATTCCTCCTCCATCCTCATCGAAAAGAATGAATGTGAAATTTCCCGTCGCAATTATTTGCTTTTTGCGGGAGGGGGGGTTTATTGGTGGTTAAGTTATTGGGTTTGGAGTCTACGCGCGAAACTGCGACGCGACTGGGACTATCAAGATAACAGGAGGTGGTGGTATGTTGTTCTTCGCATCCATCCGGGGGTGGATGCTTAGAGGGAAGGAACTTCTCTCTGAAGATTATAATTGTATAAAAGTGGTGTTGGTAGATTGCCAGACTGTCTTTGCATAGTATGCACGTCAATCTTTCTTTTCTAAGACATTGTATTGTTGGTTGGTCACCACTGCTTTTTATGCAGCATTATTTACGTTGACAAAGTTTTTTACTGTGACCGCAACGTTGATTGTGGGATTTCTCATTTTTGCTTTGGAGGTTCCAGTTTTATTTTATAATGCATTAAGTATTCTAAGTCACAAATTTGTTTGTTGTTTTCAGCTCGTTTTCGATATATATATATATATATATAGGATAAATTGAAAAATTTTTAGCCTACTATAGAACCAAACAAAATTTCAACGTCAAAATATTTTATCACTCAACATATTCTTAATTGGATACATTTATTACAGCGAACCTGCAACGTCTCTAGACCTCTCAAAAAATATGTTTCTTCTTGCTTTGCAAACCAGACATCCACAGCTTTTATTACCTCATCGTTGGAAGAAAATTTCCGACCTTTTAAACTTTTTTTCAGTTGAGGAAAGAGATGATAGTCGGACGGAGCCAAATCTGGTGAATAAGGTGTTCTAGTAATTCAAGTTCCAAATCACGAATTTTTTGGTTAGGTACAGGGGCGTTGTTCTACAAAAAAAAACACCTTTGGATAGTTTCTCGCGTCTTTTCTCTTTAATTTTGTCCCGTAGAGTGGTCAGTAATGTCGAATAGTAATCTCCAGTTATTGTTCTATTCGTATCCAAAAAATCAATCATGATTACTCTATGGTAATTCCAAAAAAATGACGCTAGAACTTTTCCAACAGATTTTTGGACACGAAATTTCTTAGGTCTTGGAGAACTGAATTGTCGCCATTCAATCGATTGTTGGTTTGTTTCTGGATCGTAGAAATATACCCAAGTCTCATCCATAGTAACAATTCGGTTTAAGAAATCTACATCGTTTTCAAATCGAGCACAGATCGAACGCTATGCTTCTACTCTTGCTCGCTTTTGGTCAACATTCAAACATTTGGGGATCCATTTCGCAGCAATTTTTCTCATGTCCAAATTGACGTGAACTATATGATGAACGCGTTTGTATGAAATATTCAGTGCTTCAGATATCCGTTTTAGTCCAATTCGAAGGTCTGATAAAATCATGTCATGAACTGCATCGATATTTTCGGGGACTGACACAGAAACTAGCCTTCTCGATCGGTCATCATCTTCAATGGAAAATTCACCTCTTTTGAAGCTCGCAGTCCAACTTTACGTTTTGCGTTTAACAGATACCGTTTAACCTTCTAGTAGTGCCTCTGCCTAATTCCAACTCTGTTTCAGATTCGGCTTAACCATGCGCCGTAAGGGCAATGGTGCCTTACCCAAAATTTTCACACCTTTATATGTATATTTGTTTAGTTTATCTCATCAGTATTCGCTGTTAAGTCGTAAATAGTTATTATTATTTTAAATGTACCGGGTATCCTAATAAGAATGGCTCTCGGCCATATCTCGAGAACCGTTTATAGTGCAGCTTCGAGAAAAAACAGTTTATAACAAAAGTGACTTCGAGAAAATCCTGGAAATTATTTACAGAGTTGTAGGTCCACCGCTGGAGGGCTTAATTAAATACCAAAAATTATAAAATGAATAATTTACAAATTTTGCATAATTAAGATGCATTCAAACTATGATTATCGTATTCTTCAAGAAATTCAACGTATATTTGATTTTAGTCTATCTCTTCAAATAAGAGCATATCGAAAAAGATATCGATATGCGGTTTTCGCTATTCCGTTGCTAATTTGGTCTACTTTTATTTCAGGAGGAGTGCAATCAGATTCTTCTTCCATGTTTATTTAGCTTAACCATCACTATTTTATCAATCAAAATTTGAAAAATATTTCACAAAATGACGATGACGTTTCACATTTCTTGATTACAGTGCAAAATTATTACAATTACAGAACCTCTGACAGAGCACACAACACAAAATTATCTAAGTTAATTTGATAAATATACAAATAAAAAAAGTGTTACAATGATTATCCCATTTAAAAAGCATTCACACTCTTTTAGATGCTATATGAAACTTCCATTTTCAACCATTGTTCTTGTTCGGACGCTCTAGACGTATGTATAATATGTGATGTCAAGTATTTATATCAGTTTTTGAATGCTTAATTTTAATAGTGCTAGTATATAAAAAATGTAGCATCAACTATTTCTTGAGAACAGATATTACTCTATTAACAAGCTACCCCGTCGTATTCGAACAATCGTTCGTTTTTAAGATCCTATGGATACATATGGATATAAGCACATATCAAATATTATGCTTTTGATTTTCAAACGATGGTATGAAAATTTAGATAATTCATATAAAGTAACAATTACATACATCCTTGTTATGGTTACCGAAATAAAAGTGTGAAAAAGTGTTAGGTATATAATATAAAAAGCCGTGAGCAGCAGAGCTTCATCACGAAAGTCGAATTTTTCGTCGAATGAAGAATTTAACTAATACACAAACAAATATAATAAATAAAATGAATTTCTTGGGAATGATATCAATTCTCAATCTTATTTCTTTATATGGAAAATTTGCTATTCCTCAATAAATTTTCATTTCACAAGTTAACTCTCTCTCTCGAATGAAAATTCATAATTTCAATAGACCCGGTGGTCTCGAACCCTCTTGTTCAATTCCAATTGACAACAAAGAAAAAATTATCATAATGACAAGAAATTTCGAAAATGGGAAGTAAAAAAAATCACCCAGCAATGATTATACTCGTATTATTCATTAAATAGGAAGCGGTCCAGTTCAACAATTACAACGATCAAAATGATTTCGGTCGTTTTGTGCTAGAAGAACTGAAGAAGAAAACTTTGAACTTGAGAAAGACAATTCTTCAACATCACCCCTACTTGCATGCGAAGTTCGAAACCTCTAGTTAAACTTTTTCTGGCCAGAAAATATAACAAATGACCATAAAATGGAGAGGGGTGGAGATGGAAAGTTTCGACCTTAGACAGGAAATTATCTCGCAACTAATTGAACTTACATGTGAAATTTCATTTTTCAATCGCGTTTGACCTGCAGAGGTGAGCAAAGGTCAAAAACCATTTGTTTTCAACCAAACTCTAATAACATCAATCCGCCGCCAAAAAAGCCATGTATGCTAATTTTGAACCAAATCGGAACCATAGCAATTGCTGGAGAGACGAAAATAAGAATTGTAGCTTAAACAGATATATATATATATATATATATATATATATATATATATATATATATATATATATATGAAAATATGTTGCTAGTTATTACTTTGAAATTAGTCTGGGTTGACTATAACTATTTTCACAATTAATTTTTTACTCACCCCAGAATAGTGTCATCATCAACAATAATGATCCATTCAATGTCATTATTGTTTTCGATGTCTTCTATAATATATCGTATTATTGCCATAGTTTTAGCACAATGACCGGTTTCAGTATTTGGAATACGTAGATTCACAGTAGGAATTGACTTATCTAAAAACATAAATTTTTAGACAGTTTTTGTTTGCCCAGAATGAAAAGTGCAAATTAGGCTGTTATATATTTGAAAAATAGTGAGTACTCAATTAAATTACCTTCGGTATCACTGAAGAATTTTATTACGGTAGCATACTTGCCCCAAGTATTTTTAACAATAGGAACTCTATCTCGGTGGAATTTTTTACAAGTTTTTACGGCAAAGTATATATTTTGACGTGGCACTAAATTATCCTGTAATGATAAGAATCACACGTAAATATTTGCTAATTTTCATTATTTACAAACATAAAGCAAAAAAGAACTTTCTAGTGTCTAGATTTTCATGTTACGCGTACACTTCTCAATAATAGGTTAGAGATTTTCAACACTTCTCTATTATATGTTATGGAAAGAAAAATAATTTAGTTTAAATTTTATTAAAATCAATATCAATAAAAATTTAAATTTGAACACTCCGTATCTCGGAAACTAGCAATATTTGCATGAGGCATGTTGAGCAGAATCATCTTCAACCTTGGAGGTCTAGAATCTACAGTTCAGAGATTGGACATTCTTAATGAATCACCCTGTATAGTGACGCGAACATGAAAAAAAATTAATATGACATCCTTTCAGATGGATTTTACGTACAACATGAAGAAACAGCTATTGGCAACTGATTCACTTTTAATAGCCGAATTATTCATGTTTTGAAAAGCTGATTAGGCAAGAGTTTTAGTATTTTTCCAGGGTATGGTAAAGTATGTGGGCATGTTCGCTATTCTTGATACGAAAGAAGCAAATGTAGACAATTTCATCTTAGAACTCAATTGAAAATGTCCATCTGTAAAATTTGTTCATGATATATAAAATAATAAACAGTTGCCATTTTTAGACACCTTAATAATTAAAAATAGTAATAGGCTTAATGTATTGAAGAAAAATACCGCTTACACAAGTGCCGCTCTTCATGTTTGAGTACATTGTTTGATCAATTTTTTACTTAACTTTGAAAAATAAAACAAGGAAAGGACTTTTCAGTTGATAAATCCTCGTAGGTTTCGGAATCACCTTTTGCCAAAATCAAAACGGAAAACAGGAAAAATTTGCTACTTTTGAACACAGTTAATTCAAAAAGAAATAGTTGTATTTACGAAATTAGGTGTGATGATTGTGTGAGCCCAAACTAAGAGATCTGTTAATGTCCGGTTTAAAGAGTACTTAGGTAATTTAAAATATGAACGGACAGGAAAATAGGGTATTGACAAGCATACTGTGATGGAATAAATATAAATATTGTACAATAGTCAATAAATTGTTGGGTGCATTAGAAAGTATTGAGAATGTTGAATATAAGAATAATTTAAATAGGGACAAAGGGCCTATTTCTCTTACCCCATAATATAATTTAGTGTAGTAAATAGGTAGATCAAGTCCAAAAGTTTAGTTTACCTTGTGTGTACTCCAAAAACTTATCACTCGATTACTTGCACAATTTACACCCATACAATATGTTGTATACAAAATATTAATTACTCAACAGAGATTCATTAATAGAAGTCACATTAATTGAAGAATAATATTAATAGAGCTTGATACAAAATGAGTAAACGGAGAGTTTATCAGTATTGTTGTTTTATCACCGACAAGGGCAACGATTTCTTTCTGATTGTAATAGACGGGGAGCTGGCTACAAAAAACAGGGTCGATAAGGTGCGCGCCATTTCAGCTTGTAAACTGGCGGCTCCCACTTAATACATCACCGAACGCCACTTCTTAAGGTCAGCACAGGTCGGAT
This sequence comes from Diorhabda carinulata, assembly GCF_026250575.1. Lineage (NCBI taxonomy): Eukaryota > Metazoa > Arthropoda > Insecta > Coleoptera > Chrysomelidae > Diorhabda > Diorhabda carinulata. Next base: position 11,014,796 of record NC_079464.1, on the reverse strand, counting down.
ATGAAAATGCCAGCCGGTTTTCCCGAACGAAAAAATTGGCTGAAAAACCTCATAACGGGCGCGCGTGAAACCTTTAGTAACGTGGGGTTCAAACCTCAAATAAGAGCGGTGTAATAGCGCAAGAGGTTTTGCAGGCCGGAAAACCCTCGTAAGAAGTGATCGAAAGTGTCGGAAAACTCATCTGAAAAACCTCATAACGTGCGCGCGCGAAACCTTTTGTAACGTGCGGTTTAAGCCTCAAATAAGAGCGGTGTAATAGTGCAAGAAGTTTTGCAGGCCGGAAAACCCTCGTAAGAAGTGATCGAACTTTATCAAAAAGTATAACCATTCCCAGAAGTTTTAAAAAAAATTTGATCAAAATCACTTGATAATTGGCGCAGTAAATGAATTAAAAAAAAAATTAGAAGCCCGTTTTTGCGTTGTTGGCGGCGGCTCGAGTAGGTGGAAAATGAGTAAGCGCTATAAAATCAAGCGCGCGGTAAAAAATGATTATATTTCAGCGAGTTTTCATCGTATCTTGATGATTTTTTTTTAATTTCGGGTAGCTCAAACAGGTATTTTGAATGGAGACATCAAAAATAATTTTCCATTAAGCCGAATACGAAAAATTTTCATTTCAAATATACGCCGATTTTCTTCAATCTTTTTCGGGGGTTTTCCGGCCCGCAAAACTTCTTGCGCTATCACACCGCTCTTAGTTGAGACCCCAAAAACCTAATAAAAAAATTTCGCGCGCGCACGTTATGAGGTTTTTCAGATGAGTTTTCCGACACTTTCGATCACTTCTTACGAGGGTTTTCCGGCCTGCAAAACTTCTTGCGCTATTACACCGCTCTTATTTGAGGTTTGAACCCCACGTTACTAAAGGTTTCACGCGCGCCCGTTATGAGGTTTTTCAGCCAATTTTTTCGTTCGGGAAAACCGGCTAGCATTTTCATATCCGACCTGTGCTGACCTTAAGAAGTGGCGTTCGGTGATGTATTAAGTGGGAGCCGCCAGTTTACAAGCTGAACTGGCACGCACCTTATCGACCCTGTTTTTTGTAGCCAGCTCTGGGACTATAATACCTTGGACAGGTTTATTTTATATTTATACATGTAGTATTTCGTGTGTTTTTTGAAAGCATAAAAAATGGTTTCAAGTTCAATCTCATTATTATCTTCTTAAATCTACCTTAAAATTAGGTACTCTTTATTACAGAAGGGGAGGGGTTATAGTTATTCAATTCAAATTAAAAGTGTAAGCCGTGATTTTTTATTGTACAATCTGGCATTCAGAAGCACGTTTGCTACGGTGTTTTAGCTTTTATTTGTTTATCTGTATACATTTTTTTAATCTCTAAAAATAACAGATATCGACTGATTTCTAATCAATTTGGCACTCGGGGCACTTTCATTCTAATTTTGAATTTATTTGATACGAATTTGATATTCCAATTTTTGTTTTTTTTTTTTATTGTGATGAATAATTTAAAATAGATCAACAAGTTAAAACTTCTGCTCATATTGCTAAATTGTGTAAGATGATATCTGGAAACCTACATGAACGTAATGTTTCCATTCCATGTCCACATATTTACCCGCGACCTATATCAAATATTCTATGGTTAAAGCCCTGTAATCAAAATCAAAATCTAAATGAATACTACGAAAAAAAGACGTTACTTCCTGATATTCGGAGATAATTGTCAAAAATCAAGCTAAAATTTGGAATAAACATTTTTACATATGTATTGATGGAAACACCGATTCTAGAGTACGTTGTATTGCTTATTTATTGATAAGTGTTGTTAGCGACGACATTCTGCAAAAATATTACCTTATTGCTTCTAAAAAGTTAGAAAAAACATTGACTACGACCTGATTTGTACAAGAGACTCTATCAACCATTTTTTCTTCCTAGCACCGTTTCTGGAGATACTTTTTGACTCATTTAGTCAGATACAGATAGAAAATTTGAATATTTTACCCAAACTAAACACACCCAACATTTGAATAGGGTTGCTGAAGAGATTAGGAAACATTATGCTCTTGTAAATAATTTAATTTCTGGCATGAAAAAAATTTTCCTTGAAACTACTGTTACGCTTCAACCTATTATTACAAGATGGGGCACTTGGTTGGAGGCCACTTTTTTATTGCGAAAATTGAAAACAACTGAAGAAAACTACAACTTTCATTTATAAAAATCAATTATCCCTTTGTTTCTAAAGTAATAACCTATTGTCCATCGCCATTAACCCGAAATGTAAAACTATTAAAACACTCTGAGGCAGCTTTTCAAAATGTAGCAGGCAGAACAGGAAGCATAATTTTTCAAAAATGTGATTGAATAAAATTGTGGATTTCTTAGCCAAGTAGCTAATACGAGAGTTGCTACTTAAGTAATGAGATAGGCAAATAAAAACGAATATTGGATATAGCTTTATTGTTTTTCAAAATATTCTCCTTTAAGACCAATACTTTTTGGCATGCGTCTGAACCAATTGTCGAAGCACTTTTTCCATTCCGATTTAAACGCATCAACCGCTTCTTCAGATGTAGAAGAAGGTTGACCTCACTGGAAAAAAAATCCTAAGGTGTTACTCATCAATGAGACGTTTTAATTGTTAAAAAATGTTTTTGTTTGATGTGCAAGAGCACGTATTGCCGTCGTGATTCGTCTTCTGGGAGTGGTTTCCTTGAGAAAGGCAAAGAAATGTTGGTGTGCCACTCTGAATTGACCGTTATACGTTAATCTAATGGAACGGTGGCGACATGTCCAGTTATTCCGAATAAACAGGCTACCATTTGCTGCTAAGTGCTTCGTGCGCGAATAACTTTTTATGGATTTGGCTTGTTTTGGAATACCCATACATTCGATTGTAGTTTTGTTTCGGGTTCATATGCATGGATATATGATTCGTCGCTTGTCACGATCTAATAAACGCGATTCAATTTTTTCAGCATTTTTTTTGCACCGATAGAGACGGGCTTTTTTTGACCGATTGTCAAATTCTGCGGAAATATTGAATGTATCCGAGTGGAACTAATACCAAAATATGCCGATCTCACGGTAGATCACATAATGATCTGCAATATCAGATCTGTACTACGTACAGCATCGATGTTTTCTGGTACAATAGCCGATTTTGGACGACAATCACCAAATTAATTAGGTAGCGCAGAGCGACGACGATTGAATTCGGAAAACCAGCGAAACACAGTGCTTTATCACTATAAGTCGAAACGAGTTGATTGGCACAGTGCTGTTGGTTTAATCCACATTGAAAGTCATATAAAATTATCACACGAATATGTTCGCTATTCTATTCCATTTTTTAAAGACCAAGATGAATTATTCAAGCATCTGTTAACAACTCAATTATCACTCTTGGGATAACACATTCACTTAAAAACGTCAAACTTTATGATGGCAATGTCAGATTTGATATACTCACATCGGTGTTGCCATATCTCAAAACTTAAATAGCAACCCTCGTATTTTAAAGGAAGAATTTAATTAATTCTACAATAATCAGCAATTACAATAACGCTTCTATTACATCAGTTTATTTGGAAACAAGTTTTTTCATTAAAAAATTCTTCATCAGAATAATTTCTTTAACTAGCATTAAAGTATGAGTCTAATGTTAAATATTATGCTCATTACAAAGTGTAATGGACAAGGAATGCCCATATTGTTGTGCACTTAAATTTAAGAATGAGTCAATCGGGATATGCTGCTCATCAGGAGACGTGCAACTAAGGGAAACACCACCTGAACCATTGCACGGTTTATTTATCAGTTCATTCCTCTTTCAATTATAATTATATGTCCACACACTTACTGTATTAATTATTTTTGAAAATATTTCCTAGAAATAATGTATATGGCAAAACACCATTTGTCGGGTCAGCTGGTTAAATCTATTATATGTCAAATCTACGCATTATAATAATTATTTCTGATTATTTGTGCTACTATATTTTCAGTCAATTTTGAAATCCCTGTACGCTAAAGACCCTATTCGTATTATAAAAGAGAAGAAACACAGGGGATCTGAGAGATCATATGCTAACAGCACCTATTCTATAGGTTAGTCGATAAAAAATTTGATACTTATTAAAAACTTACACAAGTTGGAACAGCATTTGGTATCGAAAGGCACTGGTATGAGGAGTTTTCTTCGAGTGGGCTACTACATAAGGCTTTTTCATGTATTATCATCGGTCCATCACCATCACTCCAAACAAATTTCGAGAGCTCGTGGCTACTGTCAATGTGAAAATTGGAATTTCCTACTTTACCATTTTTCCACTGATCTGACAACCTGAATGAATAATGTGTGTTTATATTATAATTGTTCACTAATTATGTTACTTATTTTAATGGAAATTATAGTAATAAAAATGGACGTGATAAGAACAAGACACAGACGTCAGGGAGACATGGCATGTGCTAGTTTTGGCTACAAATTTGTGATTACCAGCTATACTAGAGCCGCTCATTACAGAGAATAATCACGTGCATAGTGCGTGAGAGAGAAATTGTAAGCCTGAATCACACCATACACAACACTAAAAGGTATTTAGTGGCAAATTTGAATTGAATTTTAAATGCTTTTTTCAAACTAACATTTTTATTTGAATTTTAAATACTTTATTTTAATATTCATACATTAAAATCTTCGTTCACTTAGTTAACTACTAAATGTTATCTCATCAACGACATATCTTTCGACTAATGGCCGATTCTCTTTAACCAATGCCAATAGTTCTGCCCGCACCATATTGTTTTCAAAATTAATATTTCGTTCCCTTAACCACTGTTGTATGTCCGCTTTTCTTGTGGAACTTGTGGGACACTGGTCTAGTTTTCTGGAATGGTAGGATGCATTGTCCATTACAATGACTGATCCGTCCTCAAGTTCCTCAAGTCCCCGAAGGTAGTGCAAGATCGTGATGTGAAGGAACTTATCGGTATTTTTAGGGATGGAAATGACCTAACCGTAATTGTTGACCACCGGATGATAACATTCCATTGTCATTGTGACTCTTGTCGTCTTAGCGTTTTATTGGTGGAATTTAAAAACAGTGCCACTTTTATCCCATATGTAAACATTATAGTCTTGGAATATTTTTTTACCCACACTAACCAAAAGATTGCAACTACAATAAAAAACAATAACTTGGTTGCAATGAGGAAAATCGCTCCAGTTTTTATAAATAATAAATATTTATTATGCTTTGTATCCTCAGATGCATTTTGTCAAAATTCTAAAAGTATTAAAGCAATGACGCGTTTAGAAATGATTGTTCTTCAGATTGAATAACGTAAATAGACAGTTTAAATTTAATTTCATGAATATCACAGCCACATTTAACAATAAAATTTATTTTAAAATAGAGGATAGTCAATGTATAACATAACTATAATACCACATATTAAAGAATAATAAAAATTAAAGTACATGTTTAACATGCGCTATTATACAGTCACATAATTCTTACTGTAAAAGCGCATCTTAGAAATGTAGTTTAATTTTTAATTTTTATCAAAGTAAATAAATAACATAATAAAACGAAAGCTTAAAATAATTATTAATATAAAATTTTTAGAATATAATAATAATAAATTAATGTAACGTGCAGCTGTGTGAACTTGACTTTCTCAGACATTGCTTCAGCCAATACGAATCGTTATAAAAGGTACAACTAGCATCCCATGAGCCGATCACGCGTTTTTACTGCTCTCACTACCGACCGGCCAGATTATATATATATATGGTGGCTAAACACCCCAGATGGGGTAACGCCGCTCTTACGAGCTTTCTAGATCTTTTTTTTTCTTTGTTTCGGGGTAGATCAGTCCCCATTCTCTTCTGTTTATATCTTGTGGCACATATCCTGCCAGGCTCGTCTATCTTTCGTTTTTTCTTGCCAGTTCCACATCCCAATTCTCTTAAGGTCGTCTTTTACCTCTTGCCACCATGTAGACCTTGGTCTTCCTCTTCTTCTAGCACTTCCAGGGGTCCAATCTAATATTGAGTACGCTACTGTTTCCTCTCCTGCTCTCCATACATGTCCCAGCCATCTTGCTCTTTGTTGTTTAATTTTTCTTACTATGTCCTCTTTAATTTCTTGTGCTATTTCACGGTTCATTCTTCTTCGGTACTCATTTTCTGTTAGTTTTACTGGTCCTAATATTGTTCTTAATATTTTTCTCTCAACAATTCTTAAGTATTCTTCTTGCTTTTTTGTCATTTGTATTTCCACTTCCACCGGCCAGATTATAGATAAAAAAAATAGATATTTTCTAGTTCCGATAATAAAGTTATGTTGGGTTCTTCAAAAAAAAAACAGAAAATTTTGGGTTCATGCATTGTGGCTAAAAAACAAGTGGATAACTTGAAAATGAGTAACTGAATAGAATTAGGTGATAAATTAATTCATAATTTTCAAAAAAAAAACAGAAAAAAATATGCAAGAATTATTTTGACTTGAATAATAAGAAACTGAATGCAACTTTGAGATAAACCTTACGGAACTTCCAATTTTGACTTAGCCTAATATAATCAAAGTATCCATTGAGGGGTACTTGATAAAGTTTTCATGGGAAACCTATTGATTGAGCAAATGTTGAGAAAGCTGATGTTTTTCGAATAAGCGAGTAAAAAAGTATTGGATCTCCTATATTTCCGTTTTACAGCGCATATTTTGCATATCATTAAGTGCCTCCTTATTCGACAAAAATGCTATATCGGGGTAGTAGCTTTTCTTCGGCAATAATGTTATCTCTTTACGTTGACATGAGGAATTAGTCCAAAAACTGAAGGTGACTAGCTAAGTACTATGGTCCACTCTTTTTAGCCTACGATCCATCTCTTCGTATAACGTCCTCTCACAACAAAAATAAATTAATTAATATGAAGACATGAAATACAAATAATTTTGTAGTTAAAACAAAAAAACAGGCAAAGCTCTTTCGTAAATGTACATATACAATCAGAATGGTACGTAGTACTATTTTACTCGAAGTAGCAGATGGCATATTCGTGGTAGTTGATATATTAGTTGAAATATTAACCATCAACCATAGAGAATTAATTACTAACAATAGAAGAATTTTTATCAGTAGATTGTGGAAAGCAACAAAATCTGTGGAAGGCTCTTTTGGTGTACTGACTGCAAAAGTATCAGTTTGAAACACACTAATACCGATGGTACATTAAAAAACCCAGTCGATAGTCCAATTTTTTACACCTTTGGTTAAAGTCAAATGTAAAGAAATAAATAAGTAGATACTAGTTTTATCTTTTTGATTTTCTAATTAAAAATCTTATATTATGTGTAATATTTAACAAAAATAATGTAATGCTTACTTGATCATAAGGGTCATGCTGATAGAAAATCCCGAAGCAAAATTTGGGTATCTGAAAAATGACGGATCCTTGTAAAAAGCGAAATGATGAATTATGGTAGCCACCTTGTCAGTGAGGGCGTTCCCAAACCAAATTTCCTAGAAAATTTCACTTTTTACTTTGTACGTAGCCAAACAGGATAATTAGGTGGCATTATTGTGAAAAAAGCTTTTCATACTATTTTTAAAAGTCTTCGGAACATATTTATTTTCAAAAATACTAAAAAGTACATTATACTAATGATCATAAATCTAAAATATATCATTTTATTTGATGATATTTTGCTATTGAGATATGTGAAACATTTCCTAGAAAATTTTTTTATTGATTGATATGTAACGTTAGAATTCTGGCAAAATATTCCCCTTTAATGCGATGATCCTGAGTATGTAATTGTTACGTACTTGAATCACATACTAAAATGCACCCAGATCCTTCAGAACTTTTAAGTTCTTTTTAAAGCAAGCTGAAATGCTGTTGTTGTCTGGCAACTAAAAAAGCCGAAAAGAATTGCAAGCATCACACTTTCATAGGTGATTCGAGTACATAAATAATTACATCCTCAGAATTATCACATTAAAGTGAAATATTGTGCCCGAATTTTAACGTTACTGTATGAAATTCTTAAATTTTTGAAAAATGTACGGTTTTTAGACGACTTTGCTAGAACCGAAGACGTCAGAGAAGTCCTTCACATAGTAGGCAAGTTACATTTAATCTAAATGCATATATAAATTTTAACACATTTAATTTTTGATTTCCGTCAATTCTGTCGTTCACGTAATTTTGCATTTCAAGACCAATTTTTTTTCAGCACGACAGGTCACTTGTTATAACTGAACTATAAAATTGTTAAAATAGACGATAACATAAAAATAGAATGGTATACAAAATCAACTTGGTTCTCAAAATATCTAAACTTGAATTTATATTCTACTATAACACACAAAAAAAGTGATTATTAGGTTGGCTGGTGGCACTATCCAAATATCCGAAAAAAGTAAAAACTATGTAGAGAATAGGTAATAATTAAATACAATCAAATACAAGAGACAAAATTTTTTGAAATAGTTCTTAGGAACTAGAAAGCTAACAATGGTAAAAAAAGCCCAAACAATTTGAGTTAATAAAGACCGAAGTTGGGTAGAGACGACGTCAAAAATATTTTCCATAAGAAACATTTCATAAAGAGTGCATACGAGATTTATAATGTTGTATAAAAATGATCAAATATATCAAAGTATATTTCAATTTGAATTTTATAAAGTAAATTTGTTCATGAAATAATTATACTTTTTCTGTTGATGCAAACACTCCAATATTTAGAAAGTAGATTAAACAGTCAATATAGAAAACTTCATTACCAAGTCATGAACTGGTAGGAAATAAAGTATGGTAAAGACTTTTGAGGAAACACTATCCTGAGTTTACCTCCTTGTAGTCATACAAATGGTGGTATGGAAAAAAATATCATTAGATACACATTTTTTAAGTTGGCTGAGAAATAAAAAAATATAATTTATATGAAACATTAAATAGTGTAGCCAGTTATTTCTTATATAACAAACAATTGTCAAACCATTTCATATAGATTAAGCATTAGTATAAGTATTATTAATAACCCTAATTAATACTTATACAACACACATAAATCAGATATTCCACCTAAAAAATTTGAAACTTTTTTTAAAGGTATACAAGTTAGCTTAGTTTTCTTATGGTGTTGGCAGGTTACGTCAAAACATGTAACGATTCTCTGGTAAGGCTTCTTTAAGATTTTCTAAGACACTGTCTTTTTTTTTCTCATGAGGAAACCCAGACGGAAAATTGTGAGGAGTAGGAAGCGTTATTCCCTTATCGCACTTTTTGTAAACGATATTCTCTGCAACCACTCACTTCGTCGCAGTTCGTTTTACAACATCCTAATCATCTCTAGAAGCTTTATCATATACAATATTACTCAGATAAATCCTGTTAGAAGAGGTTTTCAGTTCGTGTTGTGAAGTCATATCTAGTTATCATATCAGTTGAAGAAACCAAAATATTCCATTGTGCACACCTCTTTATCACTACAACCAATAAATCTCAAGTTTTACGTTTGTATTTGAGTTGCTTTTCAGCTAGGTGAATCAGAGTAGTTAATTATTCTTGCATCTGTAGTAATCTTTTGGGAGTTTATAACCAAAACAATTTTTTTGCGAGAAACAATTATCTAGCCAAAGAACAAAAGTTTTTATGGGTTTCCTGGAAACATATACATTGCATTACGGTGTCCTTATTTCTTTCTCAGTCCCTCATGGCGGACCGTTGCATAAAAACTTACTTTTATTACCAAATTACCGAATATTTCATGATACGCTATAAAATACGTCATGAGCCACACATCTTAAAACATTTCTACACGTGGTAGCATTATAATTTTCTGCATGTCCCTCACTGCTTAGTAATTCATGGTTGCAATCCCACATAAAGCACGCATCACCATTATGGTCCAAATTTGTGAATGAAATGTACTCCATCAACAGACACATTACTTAAATCAGACTCCACTATATTCAGTCGGGTCAAAGTCCGACTGTTAGCATCATACACCAGGATTTCTTCTTTTTTATTCAATTATATCAAATAGACTTGAGAACGAACAAGCGGATCTATCGCACAGTTATCCGCCTGGTTGTCATGTACGCTAGCGAGAGCGGTTGCTCAAACACGTAGGAGCTAAAGATCTTATGGCGAATATATGGACCAGTGTGTGAGCAGAGCGTGTGGCGCAGGCGTACAAACACCGATTTATACCGGTTCTATGAAGACTCCTGCCTGGTAAAAGAAATCAAGAGGCCCAGACTCATATGGTTAGGTCACTTTGAACGTATACCTAAGGAGCAGGGGATGTATAAAGCGTACCGGCAGAAGCCCGAGGGCCGGCGACTGACTGGGCGGCCACGCAAACGATGGTTACATGATGTCGAAAAGTACCTTCGAGAGCTAGGTTAGGTCACTCTTTTATTTGTTCCCATACGTATTTTTAACGCATAGCTTCTGCTGGGAATATATATAATTTTTTGATAGATATTCATATAATCTGACTGGTTTATTTGCTTGATATCTATAAATTCTTTTTTAGAAGTTTGTAAAGCCATCAATTCCAAGTGATCTTTAGCTTTCCTAACTCATACTTTAGTGAGTTTAGTACTTCGCCCTTTTGATGTTTGATATCTTCTTGTATTATCCCTGGATCTAAATAGGTTGGTGCTGTTGTGCTCAAGTTTTTTTGTTTATTTCTTCCTTCGTGTCTGTGAGGTCAGCATTCATTCATTTTCTAAAGTGATATCTATTGTTTCCTCCAAATTCGTTGATCCATGATTCATACACGATATTGTCTTTTGACCTACCGACACTTATTCGTGATACAATAAACTTCAACAAACATTCGTATACTCTGATGAGGAATCTGGATAACCCTCACGGGAACTTCTACAGCCTGCGATGTTACTCATCAAAGTATAACCGCATTTTTATAGTTTTTTTTTATTACTCACCTGTGTATGGTTGTATTTTTCAAACACTGATAAAAGTACATTCAATCTTATATTTGTGTAGTCTTGTATGAAGAATACCCACGATGCATTATGTTGGTGTAAATTTGACAGCGGTGTAATGAGAGGTAATATAGTCCAGCCGCCATCGCCTGGAAAATCTTTGCAAGATATATGAATCACTGGATGTTTCTGGAACAAATGAACTTCACTTACATATTGTATTAAGATATATTTTTTTACTTGATAAATCGTCATGATTTTAGGATTCTTTTGATGGTAAATAAGAACAAATTAACGTTTCGACCAATTTTGGTTATCATCATTTGATATTGACAATTTGCATGATTATATCAATCAATAGAATCAATAACATGAATATCGAAAAAAGAAACAAGTTTGGGTTAAGTACATAGTTTCATGTATCTAGTGTAAGAGTATAAATGAATTAAATAAGTAAGAAAAAGCGTGTGTATAAATTCAGCACATGTTAAATAGAGTTGAAATAAATTAGAAGAAAAATATTACATGTCCGTAGTGTCCGTACTATGTAAACAGCGTTACAATTATTACAAGGTACGTAATATATGATATTACTACTTTTTTTGAGTTGAGATTTTAGTTCAGCGAAAAAATTCAATATATTATGTCCTTAATGAGTTATTCCTATATCATACTCTCCCTATCAAATATTCTGTTTTGAAACTATTGCAATGAATCGAATGCCTTCTCGAAGTCAATGAAGTCAATTAAAATGGTATTTCGTATTCTTTTATTCAGCTGATTATCTTTATATTACAGAAGCTACTCATAAATCCAGCCCATTTTCTTGGTTGTGAAGCATCTAGTTAATTTTGTATTATGTTGTTAATAATTTTTGTGAATATTTTGTATACTACTGGTAGAAGGCTTATTAGGCGGTCGTTTCTGATGTCCTCCTTACTGCCTTTCTTATGTTTTAAGAGGATATTTGCGCTATTCCATTTCTGCGTTGAGTTCTTTATAAGACAACCGAATCTATTCTAAAATTTTACGTATTTCAAATTTAAAATACATTTTAATAGTATCAAGAGTAAACAACCTCCATATTTGTCAAGTGTCTTTTTGAAAATTATATTTTGTATCGCGTGAATTTAATCAATCATACAAAATTTCAAAACACTACAATTATCGATTAACTAAGTAATTTTTAAATTGTTATACTTTTAATATAATATACATATTTTTAAATTGTACTTTCACCATATTTTCAGTTCCAGATGATGAATACATATGTATTCGAAAACTCGAAATATATATCAAGAAAAGTACACTTTGGTGGTCGATTTCTACAATCCCACAAAAAAAATTATAAATAGAAAATATCAAGATAAAGGTGGATACTAATTATCACTGCTAGTGGTTCAGTCAAAATATCCCCAATGAGAGATAATAGCATTAGCAGCACATATCTAAAAACGATAATAAAAACTCATATCAACAAATTCAAACTTAAGTTGGTATTAAGTTGGAGTTTCTAGAACCGTTGGTGATATTCATACACCACAATTACACCAACACTCACAATTACACTGTCTAGCACGCGTTGCGATAACCAAGTTATCGTCTTCATAGACTAAAGTAAACCAGTTTAGAACATTAAAGCCAAACTCATACCTCGAGAAAAACCATCCCGTATTTTTCGCATATAGTCTTCCAAAAATCCAGAAATCCAACTTTTAATCCTACGCCAAAACTCTTATCATTTCATTGATTTACTCAAAAATTCGACCAGGCTGTTGGTTACGATGTTTTGATAACACTTAGTCGTCTGGCTCCATGAGATTCCTTCATACTTCTTATAAATGGCTTATATCCCGTATAACGTTCACGATGCATGTGGCGCAAGACTCATCTCGTACCATTTCTTAACGTGAAAAGATTTTCTTCACATATTTTCTCCTATCCCGTCTATCGCAAATCCACTCAGAACAACAGCTTTCTTATTGCCAAGTCTCATCATCAGGCCCATCTTAACTCTGTCAGTCATACACACATCACGATCCATATCGCTAACTGACGTATCCTGTCGATAATCTAAAATCAGTTGTTTGAAACAAACATTGATTCAGAATGGTTACAACAAATCCTCCATAAATTTTCATCTTCAACTCTTCCATCCTCGTCCACTGATTGAAATAGTCAGAATTAGTAAAACTCCACAGTATTTGAACAATCTTCAAACCCATATAGAAACTCCCCCACCTAATCAGATCTGTCAAAGATAAAATTTCCAATGAACACCATGCAGTTCCTCATTGGGCCAAATATATCGAAATATTTCCGTAAGGGCAATGGAACAGCCTACTTCGCTCCTTCAAGTCCAGAATGATTTGAGTAGCTATCCAAACTGCTGAAGAGCAAGTAGCGATAGCCAAAGATTACCGTCAACCTGGAAACATCTTCTTTATCCACTCCTTTCCAATGCCACTTCGGCCTGCTCCATTGCTAATAAAAACATTTCCTCTAAAACCTCCCGAAAAGACGAACTCCACTCATTTCTTATTCATACCATACCTACCATACACCAATAAGTCTCCTATATTCACAAGGTCCATACGGCTACGTGTCCACTCTATGGTGAGCATATTTTCTTTTATTTATATTATAATCATTTTAATTTTTTTCAGCTTTCATTTTGATGTAATTCCGAGGAGTAGACAGATTGATTCCTTGGATCAACTAAAAAGGGGTGATTCTTTGCGTGAAATAAGCAGATTGAGACCTCAGAATCAGATCACTTCTTTCAATGAACGAATAATCCCCCTAACCTCATTCTCTGGAAGCCAAAACGTCGAGAAACTTAAAATTTCTATCTTGGTGAACAATCCAGATACTTACATTATATAAAGTTTTGGATTCATTCAGTATTGAAGTCTTCAAATTTTCGGCCAATACCAGATTATATTTATTATTCTGGCTAATAATAACAAATACAACATCCCGAATATCTGAAACATAAATATATTATTAAAAGAAACAATTTGTTAAGACGATAAAGATTATATAAATATGTCGACTAATACAAATAACGAAATCCTTACTAATATTATCAATGTGAAAGCGTGGATGTTTGTTACGCTTTCACGCAAAAGCTACTTGACGAATCATCATGAAACTTAGTACACATATTCTGGGAGGTACTAGAAGTAACATAGTATGCTTTTTATTAAAAAAAAATATTTTTTACAAAAACAAAAAAAAATTGTCAAAAAATATCAACATTTTGTTACTTCAGCGCCATCTAACATACAGTTCAAACCCTAAATACTATATTATCGACGTATCATATTACCGAAAGTTAAATCGATATCTACGAGGATGTATTGATAACTAGTTAGCCTAGACCAGTTCCATGTATAAACAAAATATTGCGTTACCATAGCAACGAACAATAACTTATTAGAAGTGTCAGTGTAAAGTTTGACGTCAAAAAAGTAAACCAGAGTTACGCAATAAATTAATAGAAAAAAGATGTCCACCGAAATAGTGAAAATCGAAAAATTGGAGTATAAAGCCATCATCAAGTACCTGTTTTAAAAGAGTTATGAGGTAAGCAGATTTACGAAGATATGCTTAATACCCTTGGTGATCAATGTCCTTCATATGCTACCGTGAAAAATTGGACTGCAAGCTTCAAAAGAGGTAAATTTTCCATTGAAGATGATGACCGATCAGGAAGGCCAACGAGGAAGTAATAAAAACTGTGGAGGTCTGGTTTGCAGAGCAAGGAGAAAGGTCTAGAGACGTTGCAGGTTCGCTGTAATAAACGTATCCAATTAAGAGGAGAATATGTTGAGTGATAAAATCCTTGACATTGAAATTCTTTTTGGTTCTATAGTAGGCTATACAATTGACTATAGTTTCAGCTGTTTGGAATTTTTGAGGTTAGGTACAATGGTACCTTCAGTGACTGTCATGAAAGCGTATGTCTAAAAAATTCATCACGGGCCTTAGCACCAAAAAATGAAGTGGTTAATAAGATTAACACAGACATTTTAAAAGATATGCAAAGAGAAATTAAGAAATATTTGTCGATGGATACGGAACTATAGTCTATTTCAGAAAGGTATAGAGCAATAAAATGGGGAATTCCGTCCAGTTCGGCTCAATTTCGGTGCCGGCCATAGGTGTAGGTCTTGAAATATTGTGTAAGGATTCCTTAGGTAGTAGATTATACAATTACGTTTTGCGTTTAACAGGTACCGTTTAACCGTCTCTTAGTGCCTCTTCCTAATTCCAACCCTATTTCAGATTCGGCTTGACCATTCGCCGTAAGGGCAATGGAGCCTTACCCAAAAATTTTAGACCTTTCTAAGTACATTTGTTTAGCTTAACGCTTCAGTATTTGCTGTTAAGCCGTAAATAGTGTTCACAGTATTATAAGATTAGTAATAAAATGGCGACATTTACACCAACGAAAAGATGTTCCAATAATTCTCCACGATCAGTGACTGAAAACTTACCCGAAATTTACTGTACAAGAAACTGTCGACCGATGTTCCCGAATGACTGGAATTGGAAAGTACCCCGTTTTTAAATTATTCCAGGGGAGAAAGATAACAGGCCAAGTGGAACCTCCCAAGAAAAGTCCTGTCAGACCAGTAAAAGTCCTTTATGAAGACACCAAAAGTGTAATTCAAAGAAAAGTTCACTCTTTTTATGTTAAAAAATAAAAACACACCCTAGGTAAGATTTTAATGGAGCTTGGCCAGGATGACAGTATTCCGTTGATAACTAAAAAACTTCTTTGGTCCACTTTGAGAAATATGGATTTTGCCTGGAAAAAGCATAACAGTAAAGCACTTTTACTGGAAAGCGATGAAATTGTTTGCTGGCGACGAAAATACCTAAGAAGTATAAAACAGTACAGAACAGAGCAGAAGAAATTATTGATGAGACGTGGATTAATGAAGGTTATACTGTACCAAAAATGTGGCAAGACAAAAGTATAACAAGTGCTCGCCAAGCTTTCATGGAAGGCCTGTCAACGAGTATTAAGGTGCCTTCAGGTAAAGACTAATAATCGTCCATATTGGAAGCGAAGAGGGATTTTAAAAGAAGGTCGTGCCATATGGGAGATTACCACAAGGCCATGGATTCGGATGTATATGAAGATTATTTTGGTGAAATGATAAAATATCTTTCGGCTGAATTAGTAGTAGTTATGGATAACGCAAGTTATCATTCTCGACGCATAGAAAAGACTGCAACTTCATCTTGGAGAAAACAAGAAATTATTGACTGGTTAACCACCAAAAGTATTGAATTTGAAGATAATTTGATAGAAAAAGAACTATTAGCTATAGCAAATTTAGACAAACATCGTTTTATGAAATACGCCGTGGAAGATATAGCAGAAAAACATAGTGTAACTGTGCTGCGCACCCCGCCATATCATTGCGAACTAAATCCTATAGAACTTATATGAGCACAAGTGAAAGGATTTGTAGCAAGACACAACACGACATTCAAAATGAAAGACGTTAAGCTACTGTTTGATCAAGCCATTAAGGAGGTGACACCAGAGAACTGACGAAAAGCAGTCCAGCATGTTATTAAAGAAGAGGAGAAAATGTGGGATCTTGACTACTTGATCGATCGAACCGTCGCACACTGGAACGACTAATGGGAAAAACGCGACATTGACAAAAAACAAAATTTTTTTTCATTAATTTTTGTATTAACTCCTTCTTAAACCCTTACAGAATATTTACTCGATATAAAATTTGAAAAAGTATCAATTAACTAATATTTTTTGAGGATAAAATATAAACGGGGATAATACCTCAACCGAAAAAAAGTAAATTTTCATAAAATGGTGTTACCCATGTTCCTTTCTATTCAATTCACTTATAGACCTTATTTGAACAAAAGAAAATCATCGCCTCGAAAATATTTTTAGGAAAAAAATTATGGGTTATTTGGATAAAATCTCACTTGTAATTTTTCTGTCAAGTTTTGGCGAAAATCGACTCGTTGCATTGTGTTCTTTAGGTTTTCTACTTGAATTATTCGAAGAGATTAGCTGCCACAACCTGCAACCTTGGGCACAATAACAAAGACAGAAAGCGATGTTTGGCTGTTTGTAAATAGAGAGGTGGTAAACAACATATTGTAAAAAAATGTGTATTTCTACAAAATAAAACATATTTATCTCTATCTGTTTTCTTTGTAGGCAGCACACTTCACATTACAAATTGCTAAAAAAAATAAATAAATAAAGTAACAAATTATTTTTAAAATTCCATGTTTTTCCCTTATTCCTGGGCTTGTCCTTTAATACAGTGAAATTTGTTTGTGTTAGTAGCATAGCACATAGAAAGCAATGTACGTAAAATCGGTATTTTGTTCCAGTGTGCGTCGTTGCCATGTCATTAAAGAAGAGGAGAAAATGTGGGATCTTGACTACTTAATCGATCGGACCGTCGACCCGTTAATTATAACGTGAAGAGGAGATGACAATTCCTCAGATGACGCAATATATTATAATTTTTTATAATTTAATTTCTGTATAATGTTCAATAAAAAATAAGTGTACCTAATACTATGTACATAATGCCTAATTTTTATTCCGTTAAAATATTTTTTTTTCCTTTTTACAAGTATCCCAACGGCACGCTTGTGGCATACTATTTCCATTGTTTGTGAATGGATAATGGATAAATGGATAGGCTAAACCCATATATTGACCGCAACCCGGGTGGTCCTACTTGTGATTGCGTTTTACATAAAAAAAGGAATCTATAAAGGCGGCAATTTGAGAATGAAAATAAGACGAAAGTTTATGTGTCGCGAAAAGATTGAATATGGAAAAAGTTTTTTTTTTACATTATAACAAGTTCAATGACCATGATAGTTTCTACTTTCTGAGTTTGGAAACATTATACTTATCATTCAATATGTATATTCATTCCTATTATCATTCTAAATTAAACTTTTGAGTATTTAAATTTAAGTATACCTCACTTCTCAGTTAATAATATTTTATTTTCTCTGTATAACAATCATTATCTTGAAACTCTGATATTAGAGTCAATGGGAATTTATTGAATAAAAATTAAATATATTTTTAGTTAAATTTTTTTGAACGAAATAAATGAAACGAAACAAAACCTGAAGAATTAGGAAAACATCCTCGAAACATTGCAAAACCGAAAAATTTTCCAAGAAAAATGAGTAGATAATCAATTTAATGAATCGAAAATTATCTCATATTCAATTTACAAATACTAGTTAGCAACAATAATATTGTGGGAGACAGGTCTGGTAACTGTAAAGTTAACAGTGAAAGTGTCAGATCCCATAAAAAGAACTCTTTATGGATAGTTATCACAGTTCTAAAAATTTATAAAACTGTAGATAGAAACTTTTGGAATTATTCTAAACTCAGAGACAAATAGAATCTCATACATTCATACCAAAAATGTGAATTTGTTATAGTTCTTTCAATATCAATTGCAGAAGACAGTTATGCGAGGATCAATCAATATTTTATAAATAGGCACTCAAATTAAGAAACTGACACAGAACTGGTCTAGGCTAATTAGATATCAATACATCGTCGTAGACTTGGAAAATTAAATCAAATCACCAATCGCCCTAAAAAACAGCTGTTTGGCTATTTTCTTTGACATTAACCGAGCTTTTGCCATTGCATAGCATGATAACATCATAAAGAAATTAAACGAATTCAATATACAAGGTCACTGCCTGGTTTTTATCAAAAAATTTCTGAGAATTCGAACGTTTAAATTAAAAACCAACAGGACCTCCTCCGAAAAAACATATTTCGAAAATGATATAACTCGAGGATCAATCATAAGTCCCACACTCTTTATCATCGCAATCAACGGCATCCTAAAAAACTTATAGTTGCCAGTAAGAGCTCGACTATATGCAGATGATTTAGTTGTTTATTGTAAAGCAAAAATATTAAAAATCTCTTCTGAAAAAGGTAGGCTTTTATCCATAACTTAGTACTGTGGTCACAAAAAACTGGTTTCACTTTTTCAACTACAAAGGCTCGCTATATTCTTTTCTCAATACAAAAGAATATACCAAACATATTGAAACTATATAATGGATAAATGAAAATGGAAACATCAATAAAATTTCTCATATTATTAGAAATATTCTCCTAGCTTGCAACAATCGATTAAACTTACTGAAAACACTAACAAACAAAGAATGGGGTACTGACCAACAGACATTACTAACATTGTTCCGAACAATCATTTGATCAAAACTAGACTATGGATCAATTGCATATTTAACAGCTAACACATTTTTATTCTGGAATAAATGGTCTTTATTTTCAATTGTCTTTAATGAATAATAATAAGTGATTTATTTGTTTATTTCCATTCTATTTTCAAGTTTCACTCCTAACAGAAAGTGTTCTCAAAAGTTGCATTTGATAATACTAATAAAACGATGGTTAAAATGTATACACATAATTTAAACAGATATACATAGATCATTTATACAAATTGATAATAATAGTTCTTATACACCATGATGATTGTCAAGAACTAAGATCCGGTTTCCCTTAGGTGGTTGTTTGTTGAGCAAAACCATAAATCTTTTCATTTTAGGAATTTGTGGAAAACATCTTCAAGTTTTACACATATTACTAATAAAAAACTAATTTTTTTGCAAGAACCACCAATGATACTAATTCATAAAAGGCACGCAACTCTTAAAACAGATCAAGTTGAAAGAAACTAAAAGAATTTAGGGTAATTAAATCCTACATAATATAATTATTTCAGATAGTTGAAGGCAGAAAAAGTATGCTTTAATCTTTTTAAAAATTTCTGCTTTTTTAGTAATGTCAAATTAGAATCCAAATCAATAATTCAGATGCCTGAAAACAATACCTAGAAAAATTTTATTTTACCAAAACATACCTAAAGTAGACACAACACCAAGTGAAAACAATAGTATATGCACATGAAATACCAAAGAACTGCCTAACATCCCCTAAAAATATCTGATATAGGCTGCAGTAAAATGACACTCACGAATCGTGTAAAAACAATGCTTGAGGCTTGCGCAAATAATAAACTTTCATAATCTAGAAATATTTTGATACACTTAATTTTTTTTGACCACTTCATAAAATGTCTGCTTTGAAAAGTATTCTTGACATGTTCGGTATTCAATTATTCTAACCTATAATTTCAAACATTCATTAGAAATTGGAGATTGGCATATTTTAGCTTCTTGTAAGATGCACGTCTTGTTACATTAAAATATTTTCTAATTACATACACGATATTTGGGTGATAAAAAATGAAATGTAAACAATTCACCAAAATTATTAAGAGTAGTTCCCTGACATCTATGAACACTTTCTACGACTATGTGACACATTTGTAGGCAGTGGAAAAGTATAATAAAAGACTTGTTACCTTTATTATATATCACAATGTTGGTAGGTCTGTTCTAAATTAATTAATTAAGTGAAAGTTTAGGAATAAAGTTTTTGTTTTAATGCTTAAATATCCAGAATAATTACTGCTCCCTCTGTATTTGGAGTATATTTAATATAAGCTATTGTAGGAAGGCTACATGCTACATTTTGTTGTTGATCACTAGATGTCGCTGCTATGGTTAGTCGTTGAAAGTAAAATTGGATTGGCGGTATTGTAACATTTAAAACCTTATGGAAGTCAGTCGCATGTTATCGCTAAGTCAAATCGCGTACTTTATATAATACTTTTTCAGAGTATGACTTTCAGCTAACAAAAATAATGAATGATTAAATAACAATTCATATTTTACAAACAAATCGGTGTAACTGCAAAAAATAATGCGATAAATTAAACATTTACTAATAAAACTGTGTGTCTTAATCGAAATAGCCGAAATTTTCAAGTTAATTGTCGCGATTTTTGAAAACATTCGATCATGTGTGAGTGTAAGTTAATTTATTTTTGTGCTATGCTGGTGTCGATTGTGACTTGTTTTAATATAGATCAACAAAATTATGCAGTCTATGAACCTGTGGATAATAACAGGTCTATGTTTGGTTTCACCGTAGCCGTCCACAAAGACAGAGGGCACAGGGGATGGTAGGTCACATTAATTTTTATCAAAAAAATATTTCGGAAACGTGTAAATATATTGTTAAGTTTCACTCCAAATTTGAATTTATGGAATGTTCTATTTAATAGATTTTATCATATAATTTTCAACAATTTTGATATGACATTGATTTTAAATGTTTTTACCAATCTTTACAAGCATTTATGATAATGCCATTGAGTTTCCAAAACATTCATTCAGAATGTATTTCTTTCTATTCAACACGACTAGAATTAATTCAAACATTTACTTTTAACGTATTTACAAAATTAATACTATTTATTTACTAGCTCAATATAAAGTGTTTAGAAACTATGACATTGTCAATTGGAAGGTTGTATTTGGAATTATTTGAATTTGATATTTTATAACAAAGTTGTAGTATCACTATTCTCGGTTAATTAATTCCCTGAAGATGAATATATAAATATTCTAAAGCGCGGAATACACATAAAAAAATATGTTTTTGTATTTTAATGACAGAATAATTACCTGTCTGGTAAGGAATTCCTTTTTTGAATATGTTTATATATATATGAAAATTATTGTTGTGGGATTGTGGCAGCAATAGAATACCCAAGTATTCTTTTTTCAATGTATAGTCCGAGCTTTCAAAAATATATGTATATATATGAATTGTAAAGAAGTCTTTGCCAGCTATATTATGAGTAGTTTTTTATATTTCTATCAACGTCAATTTGAATATTGAATTCTATGAGTATAAAAATTTTTTCAAGCATTAACAATATCAAAAATCACCGGAAATTTTAATTAATTATTGTCAATTATCGGGAAATTTGATCAACCGAGCATTGTGATATCTCAATGTAAATAAAATATAAAATTGATGTAATTCAAAAAACAAATGTCGCTTTTCATGTTATTCTTGGTCTCTTAATATCTTTACCAAATACTGCTTGGAAGATCTTAATATATATCATATTATTTTCTTCAGTTTTAGGTATGTTTTCGATTAACTGATATATTCATTCAGTCTAATTTTATATTTACTGAAATAATTTATAGATATAATGAAATTAATAAAATGGAACTACAAATTTTTTTAGGTTACTTGAATCTTTAGTAGTAAATATTTTCAATATTTTTCCTAATAAGTGAGGAGCATAGTGTTACTGATCTATTAGACCCTTAATAGAAAACCAATTACTACCTAGATCAAAAAAGATGCTACAAAGTAGACATAAAATATCAAAATAAGGCACACTCATCTTTATTATTATTAGTTAAGTATTATCTTAGCGACTATCAAATTATTTGAGTTAATTAGAAATTGGAGCGAGTCAGGACGGACATAACACATTACCAGAATATTTCAATTTCTTTAAAATCAAAATAACCCAAGAAACAAAAAACTAATAGTATATATATTTTCCTTTTCCATTTGATTTAGGTCTTTATCAATTAAAATTTCGTTGAAAAGCATATAATATCGACTACTTTCAGTCTTTATCAAAATATGACAATTTTTGTATTCATATCAATCAATAGATCATGAATATCAAAATAAATAAAAAATCAAACTATAAATCTGTCTAAAAACAAAAATTAATTTCTCTTGCGAGCTATATTCATCATCTGGGAAATGATTAGTTAAGATTCAGCGGTTTTAAATTGTGTAGTTTCTTGTAAACACATAAAATTCATGGATTTCAAAATTCAGTATTCAAATTGACGCTTGATAGAATTAATTCTATTAAATTTAAATACAGTCCTATCTATTAAGTGCACTTTGGTGTTTAATTTTGCCACATTCCCAATATGAAAATGCTCATAATCTAGCTGGTAAAGACTTCGATTTATATACATAGAAAATCTAAATTGAGCACTGTAAACAGACTAAGTAATAAATGACGTTAAATGTTGATGCGAGTTCGGTTAGGTTAGGCCCCTTTCACACCAAACGAATCCGAATCAATCTGGATCACTCCGAATCAAGTTGAATCTGATTCGTCATCTCCACTCTTTCACACCAGCTGAATCAACCTGGATCTATAAAAAAATCCTTTCATCTTCTTTTTGTTTTCCTTCTTCTAGTTGCTTTTGAGCTATCATCATGGACGCAGTTGTTTTAAATGCAATAGTGTTTCGTAGTCGTCATAAATCGCACTATTTTCTTTAACTTTTAAAATTAATAACTCCACGTCCATCTCGTATGGTTGTTGATTCAAGACTGACCGGACGAGGAATCTGACAGGTTGAATCAAGTGCGAATCAAACCTGATTGAACCAGATTCGTCCGGTCTGAAGGCGGGAAAAGAGTCCCTTCACATTTAAACGGAGCGCTCGAAGCCGAATCTTGGTCAATCAGATTCAACTTGATTCGGAGTGATTCTGATTGATTAAGTTAATTAACTATATGCAGAATAATTCATTATTCTAAATTATTTACAAACAGCATAAAATAAATATCAGATATTTTGTGTCTCAGTTTTTTCATCTTCATTTTAGTTTTTATTTGTTAAACGTATGTGAATACATGCCCAAAACCTGGGCTAATCATATAATTAACGCTTTTTCTCTAGTTATTTATTTTTAGTTTCACACTTACTTGTATATTTTCTGTTGATTACTGTATAATAATTTATTAATTTGACCTTATCCATGCTTTCTTCACTTATTTTCAAATGCAAACTTGAATTTTTATCATCCCAAATCTAGACAACCATACGTAGCGATAAGCTTAGACGAGCTATAAATTAAATTTCAAGTCGATGCAAGACAATCCTTATTGTTTTTAAATAAATAAGATTTGCATAACTAACCATCCGAACTTTTGGTTTCAAATTGAAATGAGTAACGACATTACAATAGTATGAGCTTCAATCTAATTTTAATATTGTGCCTTCCCTGCATTGATAAGACTAACTATGCCGAATAAATTGTTTCGTTCATAATAATTATATCTAGTATTAACGATGTTATGTTTAGAGTCTTGTTGCCATTTTTATAATTTTGTATTTCAAATATTATTGCTTAATTTTGCAAGCCAAACTTCATATCAACTTCACGGATTCACTTCCATCCACATTATTCGTATTTTTTCTGTATGTATACTTTTAGGGATTCCAACAATTTTGTTTCCTCTCTTAACCTTCCGCCTATTCATGAAATGTATGTTTTTTTACTCATTTCCAAATTATGATTTGTAGGTATTCAGAACTGTGGAAAGTTCTCCTATTTGATTTATTTTTTTGAACCACAATACAAAAAAATTGAATGAATTTAATTTCCAAACATCTTTTAGAACATTTTATAGAAATTCTACAGTTTTGAGACGTGGGTACCTAGTAATTTGCTGCTCATGAACTAAATCAATAAGTATTGTAACCGGGAGGCTCTCATGATTATCAAAATAAGAATAAAATCAAAATAGAACTCTGTTCTAATAAAAAACAATAATTTTTCTTTAGTTCCTTCATCTCAAATGTGTAGCATTAATCATGTAAATATTTGTAAATTTATTAGAATTTACAAAATAGAATAATAAATTTCACTTATCGTATTTTGATAAAGACTGGAGTTAAGTCGAAACGTCAATTTTTCATCCATCTTTCAAAAATTATTAAAGAAAACTAATTTTAAAACATTTAGATGCATTTATATATCAAAAGGTCTAGGAAATAAGAAATTCTATCTGCTTTGTTATCACTGAACATACTAATACTATCACTACACCAATATTCATAATAACACACGGACGCGTGTTTCGGAAACCAAGTGATCTTCTTCGGGGATACAAATTCGTTAGTTTCAAAACCCTCGACAAATGAATGTATTCCAACTAATAAATATTTATTATCAAAATTCTCACGGTATTATCTACTTTCCACTGTAACTGATTTCAGATATGTTTGATTACATACTATTTTTAGTTATTCATCTTACTTGTGTATAATAATATAATTTATTTTTATGCATAAAGCTGATATTAAAAAGAACTATGACAATTTGTTTCGAAATACTGTTTTATTCAGAAATAAAGTAAACATTATTGTATCAAATAGATCACCCTATGTTTTTTTTTATATTGCGGCAAATTATATGTAATAACTGTAAACGAATCCTCAGATGATAATGTCTTCATCAAAGGACTACGTTTGAGTAGTAAGCAAATCATAAAATTTATAAAACAAAGTAAATGCGGTTACAGCAGATCCTTGAAATGTTTTTTCAATACGAGCTATGCAATATTTAAAACTTTTCAATACATTTGATAACATCCCTGACTGCTCAATTCTTTTTATCTTTGTGGTAATCAAATTCCTGAAATTTGATAGTTGTTTTGTTTAATATACAATTATTTTTTAAGTGAGCCCACAAAAATAGTCTGGAGGGCCATTCCGGGTAATCAAGTAAGCTATTCGACTTACGCCCTCCAATCCATTTTCTGGGATTAGTTGACGTCACATAATGTGTCTATCAAGACAAAACTTCATCTTGTTCCATTCAAACAACAGTTAAATAGTGTGTTTGGAATATTGTCAACGTCTGGAAGTTTCAAAAAATAAAATTTCTAAATTAATAGCAATTTGAACTACTTATTTGGACATGGAAATAACCAAGTCAATGTAGATATGATCTACGAGTATATAATAATAAATTCAAATACGCCAGACCAATGTTATCGGGCTTCAGTTAATATATAAACTATCAACGATATTAAAAATTCCTTATTGGCTTCTATGTACATCTCCATATAATTAAAATTTAAATTCATCATTTATCAGATAAACGAGCCATCATAAATGTCAAAAAACAACAGCATCAATAATTTATTAAGATAATAAATAAAAAATTAGTTACAATTTCTTGAATATTTCAATAATAGAAAAATACAAGGGGATGCACTCGAAATAAGAAAGTTCTTTATATTTCCAGAAAACGAAAGATCTGATAACAATTTAGATACCAGCATGATTTCGGTCTTATTAAAAAAATCTTTACACAGTTAAATTTATAGAAAGTTGTTTCCAAGATAATGAGCGGTTTTCCATACATGGAACTTCATCTGTTTATTCGAATACGATTGATAAGTTTTGAATTGAATATATAGTGATAAAAACAGCTATAATTATAACAAAATTTTTTAAATGGCTGGACATAAATAAGATAAGTAAATAAAAATAATATTATCTGCCAACAAAAAGAACATCTTTTTCCAAATCAATTCCATTAAATACACTGAGAATTTTCGTTAGTTCACTTCACTACGCTGTCTAATGGGATACTGGAAAAATATTGAAGTAGGTTTGGTAAATAATTATTGTATAAAAAGATTAAGAACACTGCTTTTATTATTCGCTGTTACAGCCCCTTTATATCCGCTATTATCTCCTCTTAATTCACTTTCATTAAGAATTCTTATGTTGATATTTTTTACTTACTATGCAAAATTGATTGATACCCAAGTAGAACCCATCAATTAATATCTAGGAAGAGTAGAAGATAGGTAAAACGAGTACAGAAAGGCAGAGACGATGAAGGAAAAGAAGAGGAAGACCAAAAAAATCGTTTTAGGAAGTTAGTAGGGCTGATATCTACTCTGTAGGATATCTCTTTATTAATCCTTCCGTCTTATCTTACTGTTGTTCTCAAATATTTGAGATTCTTAATGCTCTTGTTCGGTTATTTCTTCCGTTGTATTAGCGAACATTAGCACGTCGCGTCGATAGCAAACAACGATTGCTTTCAGTTTATCATATATATTCATTATTACTATAAATATTCACGGGCTCAATACTCCTTGATTCACAGCTTATTTTCATAACAATCTCATTTTCCTCGTTTTAATCATATTTATCAGTTATTTGACAAATTTTTTGCCTCAATATTTTCCATATTTTATGTCCTTTGGTGGTGTGTGCTATTGTCTCTGCTATATTGTCTTGGTGTGAATATCCAATAAAGTATTGATCTGTCCATTCCTCTATAGTTTTTACACTTACCATAACTTTGTTTTTTGTAGATCGATGATGCTATTACTGCTATTACATTTATCTGGCTTTCTTTCTGAATTTCTTAGTGTAATATTCCGTTTATTTTCTAAGTAATTTAATCTAAACCCATTTATTTTCCCAGTTTCGTGAAAAATAAAACCCTAAATTCTAATAATTTAATAAGTATGAAATACTTTAATCGAAAATTAATCAACAAACTCTATGAATTCGTCATGATATTGCGTAAAAAGTAAAAGGTGACGATATAAAGCGTGGGCGAAATTGCGTGGGCACGTCCGATCATAGAGAAGTACATAATTATGAATGGTAATTATATCCTATTTGTTATTGATGTTAGTAGTACAGTATTGGAACTTGAATATTGTATACAAATTCAAGAGAATATTGCCGTATTTATTAATACGAGGTCAATTGAAAAATATATCAACATTATCCGATTATATCCAAAAACTTGAGGTACCGTCTTACAAATTTAGATTTCTTCTGTTTAGAAATGTGTGCAATTTCAACCAATGTGTCATAACATAACTTCTATGTTCTTTATCGACAATGAAACGTTACCCCTCAAACCATTCTTCATTGCAATAAGCAGATGATAAGTAGGAGGCGCCAAGTTCGGGATGAAAAGAAGATGTTGAAATAGATATTTTTAAAAGCGTTGAAAATGTTATCTTGCAGAAGCACGACTCCAGTAGGATTGTTCTGATCTTTTCATCTTTACCATGCAGCAGTGAAATTGATTGTTGTATCATAAATTCCTTAAGCAACATTCCTGAGAAACTGTATGACAGTTGCGATTAAGAAAATATATAGAGAAAAAATTAAAATTAACATATAAGTTTAAATTCTGATTATGTATTTGGCATATATTTCTATATGTTGCAAAGAGTATAAATTTCAGATTCTACTCGTAGTTTTGACATTTCTCTATTATGATATCATAACAATGTCTATCCTTGATTGGTCTGAATTTCACTGGGAAAACATGTAGCACGCGACGTAAACATTTAAGCGAGTTGTACGAGCAAACCAAGGTGAGATAATTACATATTGGTTGTCAAGAAGCTTAAAATGACTACCGACGTGAATACTTCCTTTTAAAAATCTGCTCCTACGAGCTAACAAGATGTTTAAGTTTAGGAAGATCTGATTTATTTCAAGAAAATCTTATATCAGCTTGCGGCATGGTAATGAGGAAACCTATTGAATTGGTTATCAATATTGATTGTATATGGTATGGGAAATTTGAATATATCGAATTTATTTACAGAAATTGCTCATATCAGTGAAACATCCCACTCTGAGTTATTCTTGTAGTCTTATAAATAGCCTTTATAGCCTTAGTTTTTCCAGCTAATCTTGTTCCGAAAACTTCAGATTAGTCAAGTCTAAGATTTAGTTTATCTTTACAGATAAAAGATATGAGTTCTATTTACTACAATAATTTTCATTCAAATATTATTCATTATTTTACTGTATCTCACTTGTTTTGAGGATCATTATCTTTCTGAAACCTTTAATCATACTTATCGAATTCACCTTATTATCTTAAGAGATTATAAGAGTAAGAACTTTCTTGTATTATGCAACAGATGTAGCTTACCGATCGGTCTTGTATTAAAAACATAGTTTTAACGATTTGGCCTACCAGAGACTTCAACAAATATGGTGTGCAACATATGCAAGCGTGCAAGAGGAAGGGATTTAGCTCTGCATACTGCGATTTATATACATTATACAAGAAGTCTTCAACTGAACTAAAACACTCTTGCTCCTAAAACTGCAACAGGACCGACGGTAGGAGTAGGTATATGGATCAAGTATCAACATACTCCGAATAAATAGGAATCCACCGTGTACTAGCGGCAGAGCTGTACCCGGAATGGATTAAAACCGTTCTGTTTCCCAGGGCGTAGTTATCCAAAAGCAGAACTGAAGAAAATAGTACTCAAGTGAGATTTTAAATAAATAAAACTACTTAGAAATAACCTTCGCGATCTTACAGGGTTCTTAGTAGGACACTATCACTCAAATAAACACCTTATGAAAATGACAATAAGAAACATTGAGAATTACAAATCTGTGGGAAAGGGGGCGAAGCAGCCGGGCATGTAATGTCTTTATGTGCCGAGAATTAACCTTTACATAACTAGAACAGCGAAAAGTTATCTTTTTTCTTTTGAAACAAAATATTTTGCAAATTCTACAACTCAATTCTCCACTAAAAGCTATGAAATTCGAATGATTTTTTTATTACGTGAAAAATTAAGCATTGATTAATAATTGAATGAAATATTTGCAAAAATAAAAGAATGTCACTATTTTACTGGAAAAACCACAGGGTAACAATGGCAGCATATTTTAAAAAGTACTTTGCATAACTTCCCCAATTTCATTTCTACTTTTTACTACCGCCACAGAAAGGGTATTTTAATGATGAATTCGAAATAGTGGGAAGAGAGAAACATAAGTAGTATCTCATTGACAAAAAATGACTTTCTGATGTATATTAATTAAAAACTTGAATATAATAAAGCATAGGAAACTTTTACGAGGGTTACTCTGATGTCTCGAGTCTCCGTGTTTCGCATATGGTCGCACTTCGCTACAGGAGGAATTTTGTGAAATTAGCCCAAAATCGGCGATTCTGCCAGAAAACATCGATGAGTGTGTAATTTGATATTAAAAGATCGTCATGTGACAATAGCTCAAAAAAAGCTGGTGTCGATTGGGGCAAAGAAATGGCGAAAAAATTCAATCGCGGTCCCTCAAAAGACGTCTATAAGCTCGTGACAAGCGATGCATTATTGATGCATTTGAACCAGAAACTAAACCAAACAACGAAACATGTCCTCACCATTCCTTTACAGCAGCGTAGAACGGTAAATTCTGAATAGTACACCAGCATTTGTTTATCAGAAGTGTTCGAAAAAATCAGGAAAATGAATCGCAGAAGACGAATCAGTCTACACCACGACAATGCGAACTCTCACACATCAGTTCGAACAAAAACGTTTTCGAACAGTCAAAACATCGAATGGATGGGTCATCCGCTGTACATTCTATGTTTGGCAAATAATGATTTCTTGTTATTCCCGCAGATTAAAAATAAATTGCGAGGTCAACGTTTTTCTACACCTGAAAAAGCGGTTGATGGGTTCAAATCACTTGTTTTGGAAGTACTATATCGGAATGGAAAAAAATTATTCACATCTATACCAATTATAAATATATATAATATATATAAACTTAAGTGCAACCCCCGTATTTCAGATTAAACATGGAAGAAGAACAGAAAAATATAGTTTTGATAAAATTTAATATGTAACAAATATATACCATCAATTTTTATAAAAACAATTCAAATATATGAGGTAAACTGCGTTACGTAAAGTATATATTGAAATAATAATAAACTAACTAGACGCTTCAATTCCGCTACTTTCTATACAACTAATATATACCATCTCAATCTCTTAAAATCATTTGACTCATCGCGATATTCTAGGTAATGTAATTTGCACTTGATCAATGTCAAATATTTAAAATTAAAATTGGCAATGTGGTCATAACATTTTGTCAATCGTCAATTGTTTATGATTCATAATTCACAATGGCGAAATATTTATTTTTAGGATGTGTATATTTATAATACCCTGAATCCTTGGCCAATAAACATATAATGTTCATAATTTACATAACGTTTGACTCAGAGTATAAACTAAAAAAAAAATATATATATATATATATATATATATATATATATATATATATATACAGTAGAAAACAAGAGTTCTACACATAGAACCTTCTTATTTATAAGATTTATTCTCAAATGTTTTACAAAAATTATACGAATACAGTAAATAACGATATTGAGTATCAGTAAGAATCAGTATCTAATCAGCTTTGTGTTTGAAAAAATTTGACAGCTCCCTCCAATTCAATATGCCAATCATAAACTCTCAATATGATGTTTGTGACCATTTATGGTAGTAATCGAAAAGCTACTGGTTTGTCATGTTTATTATTATTTTGATCAATTACTGTCAAGTAATTGATAAAAGTGTGATGTAAAAAATATTAGTTTTCTTTTACTGTAAGATTTTTTGGATATGTAACTGAGTTGACCGTGTATTCGAGAGTTGCGTTTATACGAAAGCCCAGAAAACAGAAACGAATAAGTTCGAAACCAAGTGTTTCATTGCTTTTCGAAATATTCGCCCTCAAGGTCTAAGCATTTTAGCATACGCTCAAACCAATTTTGGAAACACTTTTCCTACCCTGAAACTGATAAGTTAAAACACGGTTTTGAAAATCTTCCTCAACTTCTGGAGGTGTTGAAAAGTGCTGTTCGCGTATCTTTTGTTTGTCGATGGGGTAAATCCGGGAATTAAGACATTAATTCGATGTTAATCTCCTTCAAATATTCAGTTGTTTGACGTGCTTCTTGAGAACTGACATGCAGAATCCATCTGGAGCATATCTTTCTTACCCCTAAATGTTCATTTAAAAATCGCGAAAAATTATATTGCGATATTTGTATGTAAGTGACATGCTGATCTTCAATTTCGACAGCATCGATATAACAATCGTTTTTGGGCGACATTCATTGAAGACGGACGCACGAACATATCGAAATTCCACAAACCAATTGTTAACTATCTTTTCTAAATGTTGCACAAAGGGATTCTATGCATCGTTGTTGAGTAAGGACTTTTTTAAAGTCATAAAAAATCATCCAACTTAAGCCTGCTCGGGTGATTTCCAGTTTTGCAAAAACTTGCTTCTTTTAAACGTTCACTATCACAACTTACTCACTTTCTAAATTGCCACTGGGATCGCAATAACTAACGTCAATAACAAATACAAACTAGCTTTTACCCGCGGGTTCGCTCGCATCGAATCCATTAAATAAGTATCAGAAATCATTATAATAGAAAAGAACGAGCTCTGTAGTTATATTAGAACCTGAGATATAGATCTTTGAAATCCATAACTCCACATTGAATGTCCGCGGCTAGCTCCTCTCCAACTCAACCGATTTAAGTGTTCAAAAACTCAAAAGAAAGAAGGTGTTTCAGCGAGTGTTCTTAAACCAAAACGAAGTCTCTATCTTTAATAGAACCTGAGATATTGAGGATAGAACGTGTGTAAGTGAAAAACTCCCATAAGTAATGTACAGGGGGAAATCGCATTTGAGTATAACTTGAGAATGGTGAAAATTAGATGAAATCCGATGGTTGATGGCTGATCTGTGCATCAATACCTTTCATTGAAAAAAAAAATTAAGCAAATCGGTTGGGTAGAACGCCTGAACGGACTCGGAATGGAAATCATCAATTTTTTTAATATATAAGATGATTTGAAAAGGGAGTTCATACTAAGTTGAAAGCGATGGATACATTTCATACTAATGTTTCGTTATTAGCAACACTTCGTAAAAGGAAATAATTCGTATTAAACGACTTAATTAGTATGGTATATAGTATCAGTAATGTTATCGAAATTGCCTTTTTTATTGTATTTCATATTTTTTGATAACAGCGGAATTCATGCATTTTTTTTTGTAATTAGATAATGTGGTTTCAACAGCCAATACCAAAAGTTAGAAGCAAAAACGGCATGATAAAATTAAAAATAATTATTTTTTGAATAGTTTCAAAAATGTATATTATGTTATTTCAAATTTATACCATTTATTGCGTTATTGGGTGTTAAAAATGCTATTTTCACCATTTACTGTGTATCTAATTGTGTGATTATGGTTATTAGTTTAGTGATAATAAAACTAGAAACAGTGTGTTCAGAATATACTAAAGTAGAGCCTTGTTATTAGGGGCACAAAAACAGAGTTTGCAAATAAATAATTTCCTAGTAATGCGAAAGTGTATTTAAAGAAAAATTTAAGCATGTTACTCGCTTTCGAGACGAGACGAGACTTGTGAGAGAAGTCGACACTTTCTCGTATTAAATCTCACATGAGATTCGAAAAAGTAGCAGATAAAAAGGGCAAATATTTTTTGTAGTCGCATAATAGCAAGCAACCAGTGTATGAAATTTTTACTTTTTTGAGATTTACGAGTACTACTATTATACTAGAACTATTGGACAAAGGTAATAAATATGGTGATAATACGTGCTTATATTGAAATTTATTTTAAAATTGCAGCATATTAATTTTAGATATATCAACATCGGAATCATGACATGAATTTCATGTTTAAATAACTGAATTAAAAATAAAAATATTGTCAATGAGTTAGATGAATACACTTTACATGAATCCATTTGTAATTGCTAATTTATTCATTTTCCCATTCCCAGCATACAACGAAGTTTGAAGAAAAAATCATATTATTAATAACTGAGATATTAGGGAGATATAATCTGTTATATCTTAATGAATGTTTTTATTTTGTATTTTGTTTTTGTTCGTTGATAGCAAAATTAGAGGTGATTTCATCAATTTTTGCATTTCATGTATCCTTGAAATTCAAATAAGGTTCCTAACTGATTTTGTTCGTGTATTTTATTGAGATATGAAACATTCAAAATTAGCGAGACTCTCGTACGATACATGGAACGAGACTTTTATTGCGAGATGATACTCGAGACGAGACAGATTTTTCAAAGTTCGTTTCGTCTCGTAGGCAAAACTACCTTAACCGATGTTTCATCCAAATTTGCTTCCCTTGTTGTCAGAATATTACTCTGGTCGAATGTATTTTTCCACCAACAAATAATTTTTCTTTTTTCTTCTACTGCACTTTCCATATTCCCTCGCCATAATAAAAAATCTTTCGAAAACTCTCCAAATTGATGATTCATTCTTGGCATATTATAGGTATATAGCTAAGTAGCATTATACTTCGACCATAATTTAAGTCCTTGATGATAAATACACAGGTATTCAAAAGTTTAGAAATATATTAGAACTCGTGCACTTTTTAAGAATAAAATCGAAATAGAAATCTGCTTTAACAGGAAAAATTAATATTTACATCTCAAATATGTAGCAACCATCTATCAAATAATTCTTAGTTGTATCGAAATTTATAAAATGGAAGTATACATTTTATTTCAATTATTCAGGTTTATCTTATCTAACCATTTCTAAAAATTCTCTTTTTTTTTCTGTATATTTGATTCCTTTTCAAGAATTTTTGAACCTTTGTAATTGAATGTATGTTTTTGTGATATTTCGTGGTTCGTTAATACTGAGAAGTCTGCTCTATTTTACAGCTCTATGACAACGTTACAATTATTACAAGTTACTTGATATACATTATCACTTTTTTATTTTTGGGTGTTTTAGATTTTAGTTTAGTGAAATATTTGGATAACGTATTATATCCTTTATGGCTTATATTAATATCATATTTATTCAAATGATTGATTATAGTATCTATTTATCTATGGTATCTATTTATCCTTTTCTTGTTAATGTTGTTTATCATTTTTTCCGGATAATTATTTTCTTTCAATACAGTTTTTGCTTTTTTAATAGATAAGCATTTTAACTCACTGATATTTTTTATGATAAAGGATGTTAGATCTATCCAACTATCAATTTAGATGCTTAGCTTTTCAAAAGGCAAAAATTGCAATGAAAAAAATATTTGTTTGTTAATCCAATATTGTTTACTGCCATGTTATGGTTCACATATATTTAAATAATTGTTGTAATGGAATCACGTTATTATGTTTTTTAGTGTATAGAAGATATTTTTAAAGTGATGTAACTAACCTCTAACGCAGATTACAAATACCTATGTTAATCTTCTTTTAAAGGATCCACATATATATTAAGAAACCTAATGCAATTTATCACTGACCTTGTTGTTTCAGTTTGTAATGTAAACTTGTTGTCACATTGTAAATATTTTCTTATGATTCAATAACTATTAAAACATTTCACAAAATCCTCGTCAATACTAAAGATAAAAAAATTTAAATAATTCATATATTCATATATGTATACACCATAAATTCCATTACAAAATATAAATAGCCGAATATAAACTAACAGTTTATTTTGTTTAAAACATAGGCCTACGTTTTTAAGAAAAATGAGCTATATATAAGTAATGTTTTTCCACTTCATTTATGTAAAAACATTTTAAAATTCTATCCACATATTACAACAATAATATAAATAATAATAAATAATAAAATGTTTTTCATAGATCCAACTACATTCAAACTTGCAAAAAACATGATTTTTTTCAAATTGGATAGAATAGTATCTAATACATTTTATATCCAAATACGGTTTTAACGAAGCGACGGAGCCTTTTGTCCATGTCCTTATATCTAATTCAAATGTTTACTCATTGCATACTTGATGAATAGAAAGAAGGTTTATCACGTGTACTATCAGCCGACAAAACAAAAAACAGGTGTGACAACACAATGAAAAAAATATTTACCTCTCTGAGGGATCAAGAATTGTGACTGAATTAACCATTAAATTATTCAACTTGTTTGACGTACACACTCTATACTAGTATAATACAAATTTTGTTTTGATAGATGTGCTTGACTTCTATATAATTAACATGCAAAATATTATAACAATCAAATATTTTTGGCATGAATATCGACAATATCTTCGGCCGTATCATTC
The DNA here is from genome assembly GCF_026250575.1 of Diorhabda carinulata. Classification (NCBI taxonomy): domain Eukaryota; kingdom Metazoa; phylum Arthropoda; class Insecta; order Coleoptera; family Chrysomelidae; genus Diorhabda; species Diorhabda carinulata. The sequence continues at coordinate 10,979,120 of NC_079464.1, read as the reverse complement.
GGTTGCTGATAGCTATTCACTATTTCTTTAAATGTAAAATGTGTCACATGTCATAATTATCGCAACATTCAAACTTGTCATCATAGTAAAATGCCCTATTAGCAAATAATTATCATTTGACAGTTAATAATTTGGGGTACGTGAAAATGGATAATGCGACAACGTGATGCCAATGTACCTAGCAAAAGTATATGTAGATAAAATACCTACTCTGAAAAAAAGAGGTGATATTTTTCATAATAGAAGATATTTAAATAGTAACATAACAATAATTTCTAATCATCGATTAGCTTTTTTTAAATGTAAACACATAAAAGTAACCTAACATCTCAAGTTATTCATGTTATTTGCATTATAACCATTACCTTCGACTAAAATAGATATTATGCAATCACTGATACTCGAGAACATACGTTTTATGGTTCCTTCAACAATCAGAATATGTATATATGTAATATTCTCAACTTACATGCAATAATACTATTAGATTTAAAAATAAATAGTATAATTTATAGATATTAGATTAGTGGAACAATGGCGAAATATGTTTAAAGAAATTCTCACTTAATGGACCAATATTCAAACTTTAATTACTTATCAAAATCAATATACCATAAACTTATAACGTGTCCTATTTATAATTATTTTAAATATAGTTTTACCCTTTAATACATTTGAAGCGAGCTTTGTATACATTTTACTATAAACCTCTATAAACTAGTTATCTTCTTATATATTAAAAAAATTGATGATTTCCATTCCGAGTCCGTTCAGGCGTTCTACCCAACAGATTTGCTTAATTTTTGTTTTTCAATGAAAGGTATTGATGCACAGATCAGCCATCAACCATCGGATTTCATCTAATTTTCACCATTCTCAAGTTATACTCAAATGCGATTTCCCCCTGTACATTACCTATGGAAGTTTTTCACATACACACGTTCTATCCTCAATATCTCAGGTTCTATTAAAGATAGAGACTTCGTTTTGGTTTAAGAACACTCGCTGAAACATCCTCTTTCTTTTGAGTTTTTGAACACTTAAATCGGTTGAGTTGGAGAGGAGCTAGGCGCGGACATTCAATGTGGAGTTATGGATTTTTGTAGGTTTTTGGCAATTTTTCTACATTCAAATATCTATATCTCAGGTTCTAATATAGCTACAGAGTTCGTTCTTTTCTATTATAATGATTTCTGATACTTATTTAATGGATTCGATGCGAGCGAAGCCGCGGGTAAAAGCTAGTAATTATGATTTAAAGATATCCATCACTGCACTACTTTAAGGTTAAGTTGGAATTTGCGTAACATTTGGTGATATTCATATTGAAAACATTGAAGAGTCTCTGAAGATGATAACTTAGTTATCAAAAAGAGCGTTAGACAATGTACCTAATTGTCAGTGTCCTTGTAGTATAGTAAACAGTGTGTATTATTTTTTGTTCTTATAAGCTTTCAGAAAATCCTGATGTTTTAATTTTTGTAATGTTTAATATTTTTTTATCTTGTTATTTGTTCTCTCATTGAAAACTTCTGCTTTGATCTTGCAATGGTAATTTTATGATATTTAACTTCGCCGTTAGCATTCCATTTCTGTTTGTAGAATTAGAAATCATCAAAATAAATTTAGTTATATTACATGCAATTTCATATCGCACTTACAAAATTACTTCTTTAATTAGGAAATTGGTGTGTTTGATTTACCAAATACATTCAGCGGGCAAAGGAAATTGTTTGATTGTAATTAAAAACAAAAATATGTCACAGGCAGAAAAATCAAGTCAAATAATTCCTAACTTAGGAGCTATTTCATTACTACCAATATTCTAGAAAATAAACCTGAATGAAATAATACATTGTCAAACTCCCAAATTAATAACTCAATTCTTATATCCGTCGCTATACTATAATTATAAAAAAAAAATCGGGAAAAATGTCAAAATAAAATTATAACTTGACTTTCTTTTCTTTTTCATTCTAAATACTAAAAAATACAAAAAAACTGTAAATTTTGAGGAAGTAAGTATTCAACATGTTTATCGCAAAGGTTCTGAAAATATCCTAATTTCAAATTAAAACGTTTTCTGATATTATCAATAAACTTATCAGGAATGATCGCAAAAGTTATTTGCTCTTTTTAAGTAATATGAATCAAGTTTTTTTTACTCATATTCCTTTCAAAATAAATCTAATAAGTTAAAATCAAGCAAAATAAGATAACCACAAAAGCTGTTAAATGTATGTTTATTGATTTTCATAAAAAATAATACACATTGTTATGGTTTCATTTCACATTTTCACAAGCAGATAATTTAATTTCCTTTTAAATAAAGAGTAAACAAGGATACCTCATTTTCAATCCGTGGTTATACCTTTCATTTGAAGGAGGTCCAAAGTAGGGATCTTAATTTCATGTTAAAGAATGTTTCTAGTTTGAACTTGATTGGCTTGAAAATATTTGGTGGTATATTTCGGTCTCTCGAATCAAAATCTTTAGTTATTTGTCATTGAAAATTCTCAACACGTGTGCAACAGAAGGTGCCCTTGCCATCAGAGTCTGAAGAACCTGCCTGTGTGTCGGTGTAAGTCAACAGCCACTGCCTTACCAACCGTAACAATTCCAACCAGAAAAAGACAATAACATTATTTCTGTTTAAGATCCATAATTCATTGATGAAACGCAAAGGAAAAAAGCCTGTACGAAATTTGTCAAAGGAACTAGTTTTTAGATTGATGGGATTCGGAGACAACTTGTTCAATGTATGTGTGAGGCCAAGAAGCGAACGTATATACTCGACATTTTTAATCTTTTGATTCACAATCTTCATTTTTCTATTGTAATACTAGTCCTTTTACTCAAACAAATAAATTTTAGGAGATTCTGATAAATATTGAAATTGTTATATTTACTAGTGACTGATAACTTTATTCGGATCTATACCACATTTTGACTATTTATTTTTTAACTACAGAAATAAAGAATTATTATTACACATAGAACGAAATCAATGAATTTTCTCCCTTACTTGTGAAATAAAAAATACAAGATAGAGAGCCATGAAAGAAGAATTCCAATTAATGACGACGTCATATGCTTTAGAAAAGAATATTTCTATTAGGTCAGTAAAATTATGTTAAAAAAATTTGTTTTGAGGAATAAATTTCCAGCAAGCTGGAAATCATTTTAACACCTCTATTTGGTCCTAAATAAGTGTTATTTGAGTTTGCACCATCTCAGGTGATGAGCTAGTTTTTAATAGCCGAAAAACCCTCAAATTATTACAATATTTTAAGTTCTTTGATTGTACCTGGAAAAAATTGTGTCGTAAGGAGAATGTCATTCTATTTAAAAATACAGAGGACTAAATTCTACATCGACTGATATGTAAAAAATCAAATTCGGTTTGGTGGTATAGCCAAAATCGAATGTTGAAACCTAAAAAGAAATCATATATAGTTGCAAACTTACATTTTGCGGCTTTCCTAGTCTATATATTTTGGTAGGTACTCCTATTGACGTGGAATAAAAGTTTAAATACTTTTATTTAAAATTCGAAATTTGACATCAAGTCGAAATCGATTTATTCGTCGTTATGAGTAAATTTCGCATCAAAACAGCACTTCTTCATTGCTTTGCAATGTTAAAGGAGTATGCTTAACTTAAGTAGAAATAAAAACCAATACTAAGTTTATTAATGTTATGTATTACCATTAAATCGTATAATTATAATTATTAATATAAATTTCCTAATAACTTAAGTCTTGCGAGCAGTCTGGATAGGAAGGACCGTGGTCTCGCAGCATTAATTATGGCGTGAGCAATAGCACAAGTTTTCGTTTTTTGCTTAGGCCTAGCGGAAGATATTTTTCCTTTAGTGGGGTTACAGTTGACCCTACAAGGGTTTCTGAATTGTCATTTTCAAGGGGATAAATAATTGACCTCATATCCTAACGGATAATAGCAACGGCGGGTTTCACTATGCTTGTTTTCAGTTTTTTCATCAGGATTTTATAAGTTGGGACAATGCCCTCGAGGTCTTCCATTTCTGAGAAAGTGAATTGGCTTTGTTCTTTATTTTCTTCCATGTATTTTAAACATAGTTGAATGCTAGGGACACATCTTTATCTTTAGGCTGGCTAACTGACAATCCGTTCTTCTTTTAAACACCTCTTCAACCTGCTACTATTCACCTGCAGCCAGAAGGAATTTGTAAATCAATTGTTGACACAGACTCCACGGTAATTTGCCTGTTTAGAGGTTTCTTGCTTTCTTTAGTCACAAATTCCTGTAATGCCTTTTGGGGTTTTCTTCGTAACATCTTTTTTCCTTCGAATAGTGTTTCCTACATCTATCGTGAATTACAACTCAAGCAAGACCCTGAAGTTGTAGGTGCTTCTCATCCTTCTTTGTTATGCTTCTTTTTGTCAATGTTTCTATTCCTTTTTCTTCTACTGTAGTTGAGGCCGCATCATGTAATGGTTACTTAATAACTTTGGATTATGTAACTTTTTACTTGAGCCATTCTCAAATTAAAAAAAATAGATTTTCAATTGATGCGAATTGTAGTGTTTCAAATTTGAGGAAATTGAAAAACTGAGGCAGTTATAAAATTTCATACTTACTACTTTTATTCCACGTATTTCTACAATTGGAGTATCTGTTCTCAAAATATGTAAGTTTGTAAGTTTTTTTCGGCCTTACCACTTAACTGAATTTGATTGTTTACATATGTCAGTTTTATATGTAAATTGACGCAAAATTTTGTTCTGTGTATTTTTAATTAAAAATTTATTTTTTGACCAATGCACCGCTTTCCAGCTACAAGCAGATAACTGGAAATAGTTCAATAATTTGGCGGTTTCTTTGGCTATCAATATCTGAAGTGGAACAAACTCAGATTACACGCATTTATATTATGAATATTGCTTAACATACACGATATCAACTGAAAAATACAATGAAAATCCAACAATATCTATTCTAACAAAAATCTGTCCTCATTCCGGATGATGAATAATGAACTAAACAATACTAACATCTCAATTTATATTTCTAAAAATAAACAGTTCTGGAAAAATATACAAGTTAAAAAAATTCAAGGAAATGTAAATATACTATAGAAAAACTCATAACATTTTACATATTTCTCTCAATTTTCTTAACATTAATTGATATAATCAATTTTTTTTATATAATGTCAAACCAGGAGGGTTTTAATTTCTAATTAGTTTGATATCTCGACACCTTCTTGAGTCCCATCATGTTGTTTTTATTAATTCATATTTCTTTCTGTTCCGTTAAGATAAATTTATAAATTACCCCGTATAAAAAATTATTTAAGACTAGAGGTAGGTTTATTAAGCGGATTTTTCAAACCATGTTACATAATAAATCGGTTTGAAGCGTGGCATTTTGCCAAGGCGAGTCGACTTTATATTCACGTTTCGTTTCTAGCGCCAAGTCGACACACCCGATACTATTAAATATATTTAGCGAAGGAGTGCATTGCACACTCACCGACTCAAGCTTCGTTAAAAACAGTTCGAATCATGGTTTCGTCTATTTCCCTTTCGATTTCCGTCTTTCTCTGTCTTCCTGCACTTTGAAATTTCACGCAGGAAATTAAGTAAAAATCATATAAACAAGGTGACTTTTACTTTTTCTTATAAACCACTAGTAAAACTCGTCACCTTTCATTCAAAAAGTTTTCTTGATCTACAATATTATGAAAATATGATGGGACTAGGGTTGCGACCTTCATATTAAAATATCGTACCTTATTCCAGGTAATTTTGTGCTCTATACTTTATAAAAACAATGAAGTAAGCTAAAATAATTTATTTCTTATCTATATGGAGAAATGCTTTGTTATACCAAGTATTTAATAAAAGTGATGACAGGTTTTTAAAGTGACGATTTCACCTTCACTGTTAGTTTTTTGCATAATTTTTATCTGTCTTTAAAAAATTATGAAAAAAACTAATTTCAAATCCAAGAAAAACTAACATCAAGACGATTTAGAAATATAAACATATCAAAAACATCAATTTTATCAATCTTTCAATTAATATAAATACGCAAATTGACAGTGTCAATATCATATCATAATCTTTCTTTTAAATAATTACTAGCTTTTACCCGCGACTTCGCATCGAATCCATTAAATAAGTATCAGAAATCATTATAATAGAAAAGAACGAGCTCTGTAGTTATATTAGAACCTGAGATATAGATCTTTGAATGTAGAAAAATTGCCAAAAACCTACAAAAATCCATAACTCCACATTGAATGTCCGCGCCTAGCTCCTCTCCAACTCAACCGATTTAAGTGTTCAAAAACTCAAAAGAAAGAAGGTGTTTCAGCGAGTGTTCTTAAACCAAAACGAAGTCTCTATCTTTAATAGAACCTGAGATATTGAGGATAGAACGTGTGTAAGTGAAAAACTCCCATAAGTAATGTACAGGGGGAAATCGCATTTGAGTATAACTTGAGAATGGTGAAAATTAGATGAAATCCGATGGTTGATGGCTGATCTGTGCATCAATACCTTTCATTGAAAAACAAAAATTAAGCAAATCTGTTGGGTAGAACGCCTGAACGGACTCGGAATGGAAATCATCAATTTTTTTAATATATAAGATAATTATTAAAAGAAAACTCCAATTTCTTATTTCTTAGACCTTTTATATATGTTTATTCTTCTAAATGTTCTTGATTCTAGGTCAGTTCTGTCTTCAAAATTAGTTTTTTTTAATGATTTTTGAAACATTCATAAAAAAGTCTTTATCAAAATATTTAGATGCAAATTGGAAAAAACTTTGCCAACTAGAAATGAAATGGCTAAAAAACAGATGCTCCTCATACAATGTCGTAAGCAGAACATTACCCCCCTTTACTACAGATTAATATCAAACATATATAAAATATACAAGAAACTAACAAAGGAATATGTTTGGATGAGTAAGTTTGGTGTGATTGAAAAGGCAAGATGTGATCACATGGATTGTCGTTTAAGTGCTTATTTCAATCCTTAAAGGGCCAAAATATAGAGAAAGGACAATGAAACACCTCTTCACAGGGGAATGTAAGGTTAATCTGTAATATGTATGTTCTGGTAGTTGATACGGATGTCTCGAGGCTGGAAAACTAAAATTCTTATGGAATTCACAAATTGTGTCATTACGTTTTTTCCCATTCTGTCAGTTTTTATTACTAAATGAATATCCACTTATATTGTTTTTGTTTACATTTTGTGTATCTATTGTGGTTTGTAACCTTTCTGTTCTATCCTATATTAGTAATATTCGTTAGAATATAGAATAACTTTTATTTTTATAATTGAATTGGGTGGTAGCAAAATCTTATCTTCAACTATTGTTATAAAATAACGTTCAATGTTAAGAATTAATTCTTCACTCGTGCTGATTCAGCAACAAACAATATCAATACTTTTGGAATTTCAGAACAAAATAGTTAATAGGGCAATAAATTCAATCAATATGAGGTAAATATAGGAGCGGCATTTTAATATTTAAAATATTTATTGAGATGCTCTCAGTACCATACAAAATACAAACTATAAAAACTGAAAAATCAAAAAATTTACATTTAATGATGGAAATACTTAAACATAGTCAATAAAAAGATTGGTGAATTGGTCCAAGTTATTAATTCTATTATCTAAACATGAATAATTTAAATTGATCTTCATATAGGTGAAACAGATTGTTTTTTGATATCCATTTAAGTTAAAAATTTTGTTTGATTTTCATATGGAATAAATCTCTTAAATAAAATTCCATCTTTATTATCTAGATGAAAATGTAGCAGTGTTCATGCTTTTTATTTTTAGTTATATATATATCTGGTGTTAACAGCAATAAAAATGCCTTATCTGCATCTCTGCGATATGTCCAAAAGTGACAGTGACACATGTAGTCCTCAAATAATTTCACTTTAAGGGTTTACAACATGTTATAATAATATATTTCAAAGAAGGGCAAAGTAACGGCACGGCATATGCCCATAATAAATCTCCAGCTAAGGCTGTTTTATTTTGGTTTTGCCACTACTGTTCTCTGAGTACTCCTCATCCAGTACTTCGTGACATTTTTAGTGGTAGTAAATACTAACAAAACAATCGAAAACGACACGTTATTCATTGCAGGGACGTACCATAATTTTTAAACCAGGATATTGCAATTTGGAGTGATTTATGTAATAATAACAAATATTTTTATCAAATAGTTTTATTTTACAATCTTTTACACATTGTTATATCCATTGACAATGTAAAGAAATTGACAATAAACGCATAAGAAATAATGAATTATTCTAGTAGAATAAATATGTATAAATTTCTCCAACTTTTTAAACCTTTTTATAATATGTTTTTGTTGGTAAATGGTATTTGTTTGGTTCTTTGTCACTGAAAATTTGTTTTTAAAGAAAGTAAAAATATTGACTTATTTTCATATTTATCAAAATATACTTGACATCCTCAAAAGAACATATACCTTACAAGAAAACATTTTTGACGTTTCGACCTAATTTCGGACTGATAAAAATACAAAAATTTAAATTTTTGTTCCAATACTATTCATTCGCAATCGATTCCTCAAAAATTCAATATATTTGAAGCTCCTTGACGCACGTTTTTCTTTTATAGTTGCCCTACTCTTGTTTACTCGCTTTTGATTTGTCACAATTTTTAATTGAAAACAGTTCGGCATTAATCTGTTTATTCGAAATTATTTTCCTAGGATTTTTTCATGATTAAATAGGACGCCTATGCCGTAAATTTGCTCTATTCTGTGTTTGTGCCATTCCTATGCCCTGCAACATGTGTTTTACATCTGGCGTATCCTTCAGCCAAATGTCTAAAGCCTTCAGTTTCTATCAAATATAGAAAAAGTAAAAAAGTTTGTAAATATAATATTGACATTAAATGACCCTCCAACATTGCCAACAATTTTGAATTATTTATTGAGAAAATGGGTACAATATTCTCATGATAATATCATATTGGAATAACTTACCTCATTTATACTCTCAGTAGTATACGGGTATTTAAAAATATATCTTTTCTACATTTAATCACATGATATCTATAATTATTGCGAATTAAGCTTAAAATTACCCAATATTAAAAAATTTTCATATGATGAGTGATTGTGTTCTTATACGAGTAGAGACCCTGCTTGTCTAAGTTATACCATAAGTTTGTGTGAGATATATATGTAGATGTTACTACAATCAAACGGCCTCAGACGTCCTTATTTAGCTTATCTCAATAGCAAGATCTCTGCCATTTTCTTGTTGTATTTTTTTAGGACAAATTTGTTATTCACTACATCAACATTCACGAGGAGGATTTTTATCCACCTCACCATTATCAGCATTATCATCAACATCCTTATTTAACTTATCTCAATACCAAGATCCTTGCTATTTTCGACATATTTTTGATCCATTACAGCAATATTCACGAAGATAATTCTTATCTACTACACCATTATCAGGTCGGTTATTAGTCACTTTCCATGGGTTGAAATAGATCTATATTTTACGAGTGTTTTCAGCTTTACTGTCTTGAAGAAAATGTTACGGGTGTTATTATCAGTAATCACTTTCGTCTTTTCTCGAGCCTTACTATACTTACTATAGTCAATTTATGGTGGTGCTTTAGTAGGTTGAATAAGGTATCCCAAAACCAATTATGGGATTTTAACTTTGCTAACTATTTATGAATATTTTTCTTAAGCGTTGATGTTAAATACAATTTGAAGTGAACATAAAGCAGGTATAGTATTTTACGCTTTACCAGATATATAGGCGTCTTTCGGTAATCTAAAATTAATAGGTGGGTGATTCCGTTCTAACTGTGATTTTTTGTATTCAAAATTTCAAGATTTTAAAATTTAACTTTTCTAACTTTTTTATGCATATTATTCATCTATTTTACTGTAAAAATAAAACTCTAAGAGGAATTTACTACAACTTCAAAGTATCACGAGCAAGACACAAATGTCGGATTTTGAGTTCCACGGTACTGACTCATTTATCCACGGTACTGACATGGTAACTTAAGATATTAAACAACAAGTGCATCAATTTTCCTCAGTTTGATCATAAACATTAGAATTTATAAGGTAATTAGTTTAAATCATTTGTTACGACAAAAAAAATTAATAATTTATCGGTAAATTCTAGGAATGGACATGACACGGTACTGACATTCAAGTGATGTAGTATAAGTTTTCTTTAAGTGGCAAGTTATATTGTATAAAAATAATGTTTAAATATCTTAAGAATTATTCAATTAACACAAAATTTTTATTAATTGATTATTAATTAATGACTAGTACAAAAAAACAATACAGGACATTGAATATCACAGTTATAATGGAATCACCCAGGTGCCTATTAGTACCTATTTTTCATTCTCTAATTATTATTGCATCAACCAGCTAGTATAGGTCTGAATTGAGATGGTCCACTTCTTTGAGCCATAATCAGTGATTTACTGTAAGCTGATGGTATTGTTTTTTATGCCACCGAATTTCTATGATATGTAACAACACTATTACGACGGGACCAATAACTCAATCTAGTTGTTAAAGGAACCTGATCAAGCTAAGCAGACTGTTTGGATCGATTAAAATTATTAATGAACTCAATCCAATTTGTCATTAACCATCATATTAAATTCTCAATTTCAGAATAAATTTTCAACATCATTGGAATAACCTAAGCCAGTCACTAAAAATTAAGTAACCAAAGAAAAAAAACAAACGATTTAATTTGTTTAAGTTCTTGAATAAAAATTATTGTTTTCTTCAAGCGTATCATATTATTATACTATAATATTTTCGGCAACACAGATCGTAGAAATAACCTATTCTTGTACTAGTAAAATGATGAACACTCATTGTACAAGTAACAAAATAATGAGGAACGATAGTGACGTCTTATTATGGGCGCTGTAACCAAGCAGACAGGAACTGTCATTTAATTTTTATTTAATTTGATGTTTGTCAGCTTTGACCGACTGCGGCATTTATCTGTTGAGATCTCAAATACAAGAAATCAAGCCAAATGCAGTATATTGGTTATGAGAGTATAATGAAGAAAATCTTCGCATTTCTACTATAACAATTAATAAGACCATTATCAAGCCAGACACTATTAAATTATCGATGTTTTCGAACTGATAGGTTCATTATTTTTATTATTATTCAAATTTTTGGAACGTTGATTAATGAATGAATATTCGAGTACCTATTTTGAGTATTTACACTGTTTTAAATATAAATTTTTGGTTTCCGTTCATTCCTTGGTAAAAATTTATACTGTGTAAATTAAGGCATAAGCCTGCTTTACGGTTCACTGACTGCTTCCAAAACTTAATAAAAACTGGGTGTGGGGAAAATTAGTTTCTGCGAAAAATAGCGTTATAAGTGCGGTAAATCAGTGGTATACGAAGATTGAAAAATGTTTCTTTCCAGACGCATAAGCAATGCTAGAACATCGATAGGAAAAATTTGTTATTAGGATTATGGATAAGGTAACTGTGTATTTGTGGAAAAAAAACTGAATACGTTATCAACTGGAAGATTATTTTATTTCACTTCGAGGTTTGGAGGTATGTCCTTACAACGTTAATTCTCGGAGAAAACTAAACTACCTACTTTCTAGCCTTAATACATTTTTAGATTTTTATTATCAATTCTATACATAAACCTATACCTGGTTTTATGACCTGTAGCTTGAAAACCTTGTTTTTTTCTTTATTTTAGGAAATACCAAAATAATATTCTTTGACAAGGTTAAAATGTGTTTAACAGATGTTTTAAAGTAGAAAACCTTATTTATATTAAAATCAATATTATAAAAGATGTCAATTGACAAATTTTTTTTAACTCTTTGTCTGGGACGGTTATTATTAACCGCTTATATAGTGATCCAACATCTGCCTTCACGATAAGGGAAACTCAGAAAAAACTGTATAAGACCAAACATTTAAAATTACAATTATAATATTATATATAGATATTATCTATTAATCAATTTTCCAATCCCATTTTGCTTTCAACTCCAGGAATTTGACCTTTGGTAGTGGCTTTGTTAGCATGTCTGCAATTTGCTTACCTGTTGAACTATTTTTAACAATTATAGTCTTTTCCTCACATTGTTGCCGAGAGAAATGATATTTGATGTCAATATGTTTAGATCTTTTGTAGTTTGTACCATTATATATTAAGATAGGTTTTTTATTTAGTTTCTTTAGTTTGAAGGTTTATACCTGATGCTAAAATCTTTAACCACATTGCCTCTTTTTCAGTTTCATACAGCGCCATATATTCAGCCTCTATAGATGAACCTGCCACAGATGCTTGTCTTTCCATGTCCCTGCATATTGTACATCTATTACACAACATAAATAGATAACCTGTTGTACTTTTTCTCTTAGAATCTAAGTCACGATTTCCATTATCGTTTCCTCCCCAATAAGAGTCAACATATCCAGGCTCTGTTAATCATTAAAAATGACATTTGATTGTAAGTGTGAGAAGAGAATGCAAAATCAAATGATTCAAATTCAGAAAAATCAACGAAACAGATCCTAAACATCGAAATGTACCTTTTCTTACTATGTGTATCAGGACGTTCTCAATAATTTTAAAATTAATTCAATAAATATGATATTGAACTACAATTTAAAACACAAAGAAATAGAAGTAGTAATATTGTGATAAATATGATGATTTTTACTTTGGACATACATCTTACTATTTAAAAATAGTTTAAAAAGTCATCAATACGAGAATAAAATGAAAAATCAAACCATGAAACATAAAAAACATAAAATGATTATAAATATTCAAAGATTCTTGAACAAAAGTCAAAGTAAAAAAAAATGAATAGGCGTTTAGAAATGGTTCATATTCATATAATTCATTTTTACCAACGATTTAAAATATTTTGATAGGATTTTTGAGCGAATAGATACTATTACAATATTTTACATAATGTAAAATTGTTTCTTTTTCATGAGCCGTGAACATTTACCACATTTACCTAATATGAGTATCGCCTCTTATAAATTATTTAGTAATTTTCTCACACACACAACCCAGAAATAAAATCTCGACAGTATTTTACCTGGCCGTGGATGTGATATATGAAAATGATAAGAACTATAACGTGGCGTGAAAGGTTAAATAGTTGTAGGTACAAATTCATCGAGAGGTGAAGACAACGAGAATCGTAATAAATAATGTTACCATCGATAGTTTTAAAAGCAATAATTAAATTGCATACCATAAATGGGAGTCTTTACTATACGGTATTTTCTCTTCATAACATTATGATTTATTGTTTATAGTTTGTTGAATTTTTCGCAAAATCGTTTAAACAATCTTAATTCTATCAAACATGAAGGGAAGTATCAACATGGTTTGAAATTGAAACGTGATCGAAGATGAACATAACTTTCAAATCAAGCATTTTATTTTTTTAGAATAGTACCTTTCAACTACCACAATCATTTTAACTGGAATATTTTCCAAAGCTTCACTTCAGGAGTGATACATAAAATAATAAAGAAACTAGCACCGTAAAAGCTGGCAAGGCACTTGATATATAACATTAATGTAACAATATTGTAGATAACAATATCTGGAGGCAATCGATTTCATCCGCAAGGTTTGAGAATAACTGCTGGTAGCGGGTATTACTAGGAGGTCTGTATAGAAAGCAAAATATTTTGTTTTCTTCGAGTCGTTGTTTTAAACCAAATTACATCGAATTTTGAAGGCTCAATATTCTCTCTTCCCTCTGGCAAGATATGTCGTTCCTAACTAAGACGGCGAGTCCAAAATTATATCTGAATCGGGTGTAAGTCGCATCCAGAATGTATAAGGTGGAGCTATTTAACCACCCTGGAAACCGGACCCATCGACACAGAGACGAAACTTGGAACCCTTAGTGCCAATTCATGTTGCCTAGATCCCAGGCGGTGGTATCATACCGGGCGATGAGACTGGGCCACATCAACCACCGATTCAATCGCATCATTAGCTGCTCAAATATTAAATTGTAAAGATTTTTTAAACGAATAAAATATTGACGTACTGACGATATCGACCACCCAATATTGAGAAGAAAGCACGGTAAACTCTATATTTTCCATTATCCTATATCTTAAAAAAAATAGTCAGTAAATTCTTAAACATATACAACTACATCTGGACCTCACAAACTTTTCCTTCACAATGGCTTCAGTTTCTAATAATCTTAGTACTTAAACCTAACTTACCCCCTACATTACCGGAATCTTATAGATCTATTTCACTTACTTGTACAATTATTAGAAAAGTTGATCAGCAAAAAACTTCTATGGTTCCTTGAAAAACACAACAAACTTTCAAAGGAACAGTCTGGCTTCCGTCGACAGCGCTCAACTATTGACAATCTTGTACTACTGCAACTTAACAGTCTGACTGAATGTAATCTTACGGGATATATCTACGCAATTATAAAATTTTTTTAATAACTAGGACATTCAAGGTTCGTGCTAACAACTCATTCTCTTCTATTCGAACTCAATGTGATGGTGTTCCCCAGGGATCCGTTCTAAGCACTATCATTTTTATCCTTGCTATAAACAAATTATGTTCCAAAATACCCTCTCAAATAAAATGTGTAGTATATGCAGATGAACATTTGATGTTCTGTCATAGCATATCCACTATGATCACATTCAAAATCCTTCAACGCGCAATGAATCTCCTTCAAAACAAAGCTCTTGGTCTCTGATTCTTCCACACTAAATCCAAAGTTATGAAATTTAGCAGAAGAAACTAAAGGAATATGTCTTAGAAGGCTTAATGCTATTAAAACTCTTCTCATTATCATTGGGGTACAGAAGAAACTTCTCTACTGGAAATATATAGAGCGCTAATTGCTCTAAATTCGACTATGGTAGCTTCATCTACATGACTGCAAATAAAGCCCAACTGAAAACTCTCAACTCGATACACAATACTGCTATCCGACTATGTTTAGGTGCAGTCTGGTCTAGCCCCGCTGAAAGCCTTTATTGTGAGGCCAATGAACCCCCACTCTGACTCAGACGACAATATCACCTTCTCTTCTACGCAGCTTCTATCTCATCCAATCTGTCAAATCCGGTGCATTTTTTGATAATATCATCCCAACATCACAATCCACTTAATTTAATGGCACGTCCTCTCCCTTTGCTAGTATAAACCTTAATCAAAAATATAAACTTTCCCATACTAGACCAGTACTATTTTCAAATGTAACACCCTGGTTAAAATTTTTACCTCAATCTGATATTTCCCTCTGTAATTCAATAAGTAAGGAACCAGTTCATATGTTTTGCGGTCGGCTTGTTCTGAACTGCTGAGTAGAGAAAAGTACAACATGGTCCTCTACACGGATGCCTCAAAGACCGAAGTTGGAGTTAAATGCTTTGTAACATTATTAGAAAAACATATCAGATCCTATAAAATCTCCTCTTTCTGTAGTGTTCACCCGACATCCTTCAGTCCAAGATATACATAACATAATTAAACTTTTGAGATATCAAAGTACTTCCATAACTATTATATAGGACCCTGCTCACGTTGGTATTATAGGTGAGGTAAGAGCTGATTGCCTTGAAAAAGAAGCCACTTCTGTCACCGCCATGTCTAACCTCCAAATTTTTGGAGATTTAAAAGCATACTAAAACAATCTAAATCGTAACACCTGGTGAAGTCATTGGGATCAAGTTACCTCGCCTCTATGTGACATTCAACCAACAGTTTATAAATCCACTAAGTTTAATTTATCCAGACGAAATATGGCTGACATTCGCAGATTGCTTATTAGCCACACTTATCTCACACATAGTTGTCTAATATCAGGATTTTCTCCGCCAAACTGCCAAAATTGCCAAACGGAGCTAACAGTAAAACATATTTTCTCCGAATGTCCAAATTACGCCAGGAGTCCCCATCAGCTTGGTATAAAATTGAACTTTCATTCAACTTTAAATTCAGTATGTGAACTGAATAAAGTGATTCAGTTCCTCGTAGAAGAACAATTAATTTCCAAAATATAATATTCAGAAAATTAAATTATGTATTGTTACTCGTGCTAATGGCACAGTTGTCACATGCACGTTAATTATAATAAAAAAAAATAGTCAATTTGCATGAACAAAAAATACATGCTGCAATGATTTGGTAGATCATATTAAATAGTAACATATTGTTACATTTTATATTTCAACATGCCAAATGATGTAAGAAAATATCTAAAGCTCGTTCTCACCTCCGAAGAAATAGGTAAAAAACAACTGGAAAACTCAAAAGCATATTGTAGAGATAAGAGAAAAGATTCGAAAACTTTAATAATAACCCGACATGGACCTACGATATTTTTTTAATAAGTTGCCCAGTGTATGAGGCACCGAATAGCAGTTGCATATAAACTATTCGATACTAACGTGACTGTAATATTGTAAGAGCAGTTTGATCAGGACCTAAAATCTACGAATAACACAGAATAGCAGAACCAATAAATGATTACATAAACACTGAATATCAAACGCTGTTACGATTATAAATGTGTAGGACAGCCCCTGTATATAGATTAGTCCGACTCTGCAGTCAAGACAAGTTTTCAACTTCATTAATTCATATAATCCGCATTTAGATTTGATTAGCATAACCTTGTTTAGGAATGATTCTTATTACGTAACATTTTTAATGGGATAACAGTGTCACTAAGAGAATAATTTCATACCACGAAAATCATCTGTTTATTGGCAAAAAGTTATTGTAATTATAACGTGACCATTATAGGAATAGGTCAAATTTTGTTTAGTATTTTAGAAAGTGTTTGTTGATAATTTTTGTAATATTTATAACTCTGTGCTTTTGTCCATTTGTAAATATTCATGAACAAAAGTAGAAAATACATCAAAAATTATTCCATTAGGTGGATAAGAAATTATATGAGGTCTAGACTGTTCACCTAGATATATTGGAATTTTGTTTCATATTTATAATTTTTAGTACCTTATTATAAATTATGCAAATTGCAAAGTTGGGGGACAATAATTTGAACAAGTGAGTTAACTTGATTTCCAGTACAAAATTTAACACATTATACATATATTTTCACCGTTTATAAAATTTGAATTTTCCTCAATGAAACAGGAAGGATTTCTTTGAAGTGAGCATAGTACTATAGAATTATCGAGAAATTGTATATTTTATTTTTTTCTGATTAATAAATTACAGTTTTCTAAAATTGTAAACTGATATGTCCTCACTTATATTAGCCAAATTGCTAGAGGAAGATGAACTACAATGGCTTATAGCAAAGCAGTAAAGCAAAAGAACCTCCAGAAAGGGTTTGAGTAGACCAAACCAAAAAGTTGTTCGGTGATTAGCTACATCATACAGTCAGTCTGACCCAAGACAAAGCGAAGTGAGGGCAGGTAGGCTATATTTTTATTAAATATAGTCTATGATCTCTATTTTCCGAATATGTAGCGAATACTCTAGTTATATATTTACGTCTGTTTTTTTTTTTAATTTGAACTCCTATTTGATACTGTCTTGTGAGTTTATGGATTATATACTTGAATAAAATTTTTCATAAAGAATTAGTACATTATAAGTGGAATGTTGATTGCATTTTCCTCCCTATGTGCATAATTTCCTCAGTTTGGTAGATATATTTGGGTCAGTAGTTACCCAATGGATATTTTTAGAAATAACCATGTCAGTTTTATAATTACTTTATTCAAGCGATTCATCTTTCCATCTTTCCAACAGGTTTTAAGATTTTGTACAATATATAATCGATAAACTAAGAAAACATAATGATAATACATGGAAGTCAAAAAAGTGCCTGATAAGGTTGATTCTTTTCTCATTTTCGAATTTGTTTTCAGTAAATGTTTTCACAGGCAACTGCTATTATGTCTCATAAACAAATTACTCAAACACTCTGTATATTATCTTATTCCATTGATATAATCATACATTTAATATGTAATTTGAACTGTTTAGCAGTTAATTTCCAGCCTCAGAAGACGATAATTTGGTTATCGAAACGCGCGTCAGACTGTGTAATTGTGAGTGTTGGTGTAGTGGTAGTGTAAACAGTGTGTTCAGTATATTTGCGAAGTTTTCTTAATTATGCTATTAGAAACATTAAGAATTGAAAATTCCACGCAACATCATTTTCTTTGCAGGCTCAAAAAATGAGAAACTGTTCGAAAATGTATGAAGTTTAGTTTACTTTTGTTTTAAACGTTGCTTTAGATAGTCGTCAGTCGACAGAAAATGTCGATATTTGACCCTTAAATCCCAGTAAACGGTTATCTGAACAAAATGCATTTTTCTGCTTTTTAGAAATATATTATAATTACTTAAATATCTACTAGTAAAGTAAGCAGTGATACCCTATCGATCGAGAAACACCACTTATGTTCAGTTCGTAACCATTAATCGATTTTTACACTAAAAAGAAATAAAAGGCAGCTTACCATCTCAGAACCAAATAATGGTAATATTAGAAAATAATGTGATCCATTGAAGCTTTTTTCCTAATGAATGTAACTTTACATTTAACGACTATGCTATTAGTCGAAATTGCTTGTAAGGAAATCGAAGACAGATGTAATAGCTAGCACGATTACGTGATTTGTTATTATAGGATTACTTCACATTGGGCTATGTCGACAATATTGTTTACAAAAAAGTTCCAAAGTTAGCTCATTTAAGAATAGGAATTTTCATTCTCGAACAATTTAAAGTAGAAATATTTTGAACGGAATCAGATACAAATTATTGCAACCAAGTGATCAAAATAAGAAGATATGATGAGTATAAATTTAATTTTTTTTTCTAATTTCTTGGGTTCGTAGGTTGTTTGGATGAAATATCACATTTTTATGTTAGATATGTATAACTTAACGTTTCGCTCCTTCATTGGGAGCATTTTCTAAATAATTAATATTTGATGATTAAAATATTTGTAGAATAGATAAAAACATTTTAGAAGATATCTTAAAACCATTATGAAAAACAGAGTATTAGAATCGAACTTGCGATAAAACGATATTATACCAGGTAAAATGAAATAAACTAATGAATCAATTTGTGGTAAATTTGGCTGAGGTTTTTTATATCTTGTCTAGCAGTCACAGAACATTTATCTTGGTTTATGTATATCATTTCTTTGATTAATAATTTTTGGTAGTTTGTGTCTTGAGCTGACACTTTTGTATTTTCAAGTCAAATTCATGATGTAACTTTTTTTCATATTTGTGTAGAGCAGGCGATGCATTTTAGTTGTATTTGTGACCATTTATTCTGTTCTCCAAGTATTGTGTAGTCATTCCCATATAATTCTTAGGACAATTCAGATATGGTATGGAATATATAATATTTGATTTCTTAGTGTTTTTTTATTACTTCGCGGTGATATTCTAGAGAAGTTAATTCTATAACGACGCTTTTTTGTTGTTTGGGATGGCATGAGTTATAATTAAGATATCTTCCAGACCATGTTTCTTTTGTATAATATTAAGATTTTATTTTATTATTGGTTTTAATAAGTGTCATATCTAACAAATTCATTTTTTTGTTTTCAATTTCTAAAGTGAAATGGATTCTTGGGTTAAATTTATTCAAGTTTTCAAGAAATGTATTGCATTTGTAACTAGGAATTACCGCTCAACAGTCGTCATCGTATCTTTTGAAAAACACTACATCAATATCCATTTCATCCAAAATCTTCTCTCTTCTCTTATTTCTTAGACCTTTTGATTTGTTTATGCTTTTAAATGTTCTTGATTTTAGGTCTCTTCTTCAATATTTTAAATTTAATTTTAAAATTTAAAATAAGTTTCTTTTATATTTTTTTAAAGACATATGAAAGATAAAAATAGAATAGAATAAAAATTAACTTTTTCCTTAGTTCTTACATCTCAAAAATATGTAACAGCTATTAAATTATTGGTAGTTGTTTTACAATTTACAAAATAGAGCTGTGAATTTTACTTAAATTATTTAAGTCTGTTTTATCATCGACAACTTTCTCGTACTAAGCATATTTCTAAAAAGTTTGTGTATTTGATTTGGATCCAAGAACTTTTGAATCTTTATAACTGAATTTATGTTTTTTGATATTCCGTGCTACGTTTATGCAGTTTTATTTTTTTTATCGTATTGATGACCGTTTAGTTTTTTTTCTAAATACTGAGATGTCTGCCCTATGTAGACAGCGTCACAACCATTACAAGGTTGTGTTGAGTTTCTATCTTGTTTCTTAATTGATTAGAGAATCTGTTTATCCTTTTCTTGTATACGTTGTTAATCATTTTTTTCGGATAATTATTTTCTTTCAATGCAGTTTTTGCTTTTTGAATAGCTAAGTATCTAAATTCAGGATTTGATTAAGCAAAACTTATGTCACTTATCTTTTTTGTGACATAATGTGACATTAAGAAAATTGATTTTATTATTTTGCTCGATTTCGATTGTGACTTCAAAATTTTAATGATAAGAATTGAATTTTTTATTTATGTTTTCAATTTGATTTACGTCAAATTTATTTTTATCTGGCAATTTAGATACATTAATATATATATATATATATATATATATATATATATATATATATATATATATATATATATACACGTATGCAGTTCGCAATAGTTAGATAAAATTTGAAAAAAATTTGATTTCAAAAGGAACGATGTTCGTCAGCGCTCAAACACTAAGTTTATGAATTCTGGTGTTATAAAGAATACTTACCTCAAATTTTTTTGTTACCAGGCTCCTTATTGAGTGTCTTTTGCCAAAATTAGATAAAAGTTGAACAAATTTTGGGGCTTCGATTTCAAAACGAACGATGCACGTCAGCACTCAAACGTTAAGTTTATGAATTTTTTTGGCGTTATAAAAAATACTAACATCATAATTTTTTGTTATTATTATTCAATGTCCTTCGCAATAGATAATGAAAATTTAAAAAATTTCAGGATTTTGGTTTCAAAACGAACGATGCGCGTCGTTATAAAAATAATTACAAGTTTTTGTTATAGGTTTCTTACTAATAGTCCCGATAATTATAAAGATTCAAAAATTCTGGAAACGGAATCGAATAAACGAAAAAGAAAATTTTTAGAAATGGTTCTCATTCATATGCATGAGATAGTTGTCAATGATAAAAAAATATATATCTCTATGTTGTATTTTTAAATTACGAACAATTAGATAAATGGCTGCTACATATTTTTGGGATGAAAAAACTAAGGAAAAATTAATTTTTTCCTGTTAAAACAGATTTCTATTTTAATTTTATGATAGTCCATAAGAGATTTCTAAATAATAATTTCATCAATTCTATGTGATATTCATATTTGATACACTTTTTTATTTCAATGACGCAAATCTGTTTGTATTAATTGTAATAATTTATGATCGAAACACGTTGGCGTCCTGCATTAAAATTCAGGTTAGTATCTCGAGGTCAAATCTAGTGGGAATATTTTTAGACAATATCTACACTAAGAGATTTTCTTCTGCTCTAAAATTTTATAATTTTTATTACTACCGACTTAAGATGTTCCATATATTCCGTTTATCTTCTATCTCTTGGTACTGAATCGTTTCTTAACATTTAAAATATGAATAGGAATTTTTACGGGAATGTTTTAATAAGTTTCCAGCGAGTTAAGCACAATATTTTACACACGATCCTCACAATGCCATTAACTTTTTTTCAATCCACATATTTACAAATTAATAATTGTTTTATTTATTTCCATACTTATTGTAATTCATATCCATATTTCAATAGATTACAGCTCCTTAAAAATATACAGTATATAATCATATTAGGTATTTACCTAATTATTTTAGTTTTAAAATTGCACAACAATATAAACTGAGAGAATTAAACACCAAATATGTTTGATAACTGAATTATTTGAATTACTCGTAATTTGTCAGAAACCTCTACCCTATGTACGTGAGCGTTAGCAATTAACGCCCTTCGTTCGAAATCGCTTCAAGATTGAATGAACTTTCTTATAGTGTAGTGAGAAAAATGCCTAAAATTTTTTCTGAAACCTATAACTGTAACTTGCTATGACGCTTAAACCAAATAGATTTCAGTAACCAGATTAATATTTCTAATAATAGTGATATATTCTTCCCGTATCACCAAATCTGTTTGTAAATTTAAGTTTCGATAATCTAGGTTTCTCAGTCATTATCGATAACAGAATACAGGTGATCTCTACTGATCTCTTATCTTGTCTCCACTTCAGGTGTGTAGTGGAGAGTACTTGGATTTTTTAGCAATTGGATCTGAGCTGATTGACTATAAAATTATTACTCAATTTCTTCAACTTTTTTAATTTCTTGATAAATTGAAAATTTGTTTCGATTACAAAAAAAAATTGACGTTTCAATCTATTTCCGTTTTTACCAAAGTATTTTGATAAAGACGATTTATAAACAAAAATATTTATATTTATTTTATATTTTTAATTTGGAAAAGGCTCTTTTAAAAATTTCTAGATGTCTCAAGAATCAAATAAATCTCTACCAGGATTATTATATGGTAGCTTATCCTTACATTTAGAGTAAATCGTTATAATTTTCTTTTTAAGAAATGTAAAATAGAATAGAATCTTCTGTAAGCTCATGCATTAATATACAATTTGCGAGTTGCGATTTATATTATATGTTATAGTAAACGTATTTAAACTATAAATGGTTATTACCACAGTTATTTGTAGTTTAATAGCTCCAACATTATCCGAAGACACATGTGTAGTCATTAATTTCTTCTAAATAAATACGGCTCGGGTTTAAATTCTTTACATTACAAATATTTTTGTCAGCAAACCACAAAAAGTCTCTTTGAAAATATGTCAGACTATCTGTGATATTTACATTCATTTAGATTTATTTGCTCCTTTACAAATACTACTTGTCTTATTCTAGAAAGTGTGCATTCATAGTATTTGCCCGTAATATATTTGAGGAATCTCACTTAAAATCTATTCAATCTCTGTATACATATTGAAGCCATCATATGAAATGAATAGTCTAGAAACTCGACACCAAGTTCAATGGTCAAAGTTAATAGATTTAAGAAGAGATTTTCACATTCTCTATTACGTAATGTACTGTGGGTTATGTCCCAGTTTTTATCAAATCTTGTAAAGGTTTGGGATATGCAAGTATTTGATTACTATTATAGCAATGGATTCAGAAAGAAAGTGCCAATACAGAACAAAAATTAAATCAGTAACCTAATGGAATTGAGAGGTTATGTACTGACCACATATTTTGTAACAACTTCTAATAATTGAGATGGATTATCTGCAAAATTGCTATTTTGTTCACTATTTTGAGTTAGAGCGCGTTACAATAAAAGTTACTGGTTCCGACTGGCTGGATTGAACAAAATATATATTATTAAAACTGAATTCGAATTTCGGGAGCTGTTGGCGATATTCATATTGGCACTACACCAACACCATCTGCAGCGCGTTATCGAAATCATGATAGATGGTATAATCTCAAAACTGTTAAAAAATGAGTAGTTGATTAGAAATTATAAATTTGTGACATATTGAGTAGATAAATTGATAAAGTATGTGCTTGCAATTGCAAGTACCATTTACGTAGGTAATGTCTAAGAAGAAATGGTAACTTTTAATTAATTTACTGACAAACTGGAACTGTTTTGATTAATTCAACTATTATATCGACAAATATTGTCACGGACAATGGAATATCTGTCATTCATCTTCTCAAAACAAGTTCTATAGATTAAAGAAAAAATTTTTTAATCTATATCACTAGTTTTTAAGTGCAACATAAAACCTATAGAAAATAGTAAACAAAAAAAGAAAAATCAAAAGATCGCACGAAAAAGATAATACAACAACAAAGAAAAAATACGAGAAGAACTGGAGAGAGCCCTAGCAGAATAACATAGCTATAATATCAATGAAGAATGGAAACATTTAGAAAATACCATAAAGAAAGCGGCAAGTAAAATAATACCACAGAAAATGAAGCAGGAAAAAAGGGACAGATGGTTCTGTGCCAAATGTAAAGAAGAAATTGAGAAGAGGAAACGAGCTAAACAGAAAATGTTACAGACCGGAACAGATAAAGATAAAAAACTGTATGAAGAGGAAAGAAGAACAACGATGAAAACGTGTAGAGCAAAGTTCCCGAGAAAGGACGAAATAGAGCCAGAATTAAAGTGGAACTGCACCGAAGACGAGAATATGTATATCATTTAATAAGCAGTATATGGGAACAAAAGACAATACCAGAAACGTGGAAAATGGAAATAATCAGTTTTAAAACCTTAATTTAAACCTTAATTGGATTAGAATTTGTTGATTATTAGTTGTATGATTTTTTTGGATTACGGTTGTAGAGTGTGATTAAGGAAAAAGCTTCAATATTCACCTTATTTTCAAATTTTTTCCACATCACAAAAAGATGTCATAGAAATGAGAAAATTAAAAAATGCGTTCCATGCTAAGATATCCATCGACCTCTATGGATAAGCTATTTTCAAGAAAAAACAACAAATTTGCATTAATTTTACCAAAATTTGATTGGCAGTTTAGTAGTTCAACAAAAGGCTGTTAGTGTTCAATGACTGTTTGCATATCAGAAGCTTTGCACGGCATGGATGAAAGAAAGTGAGTAATTCGTAATGTATGTTATTTTTTAGATGTACGATACAGAGCCAAGCTAGTATTGAAAAATATTTTGTGTGGTTCCAGACATTCCAGCTTAGAATGGAAATGACTTAGTTTAGAATGAGTAAAAAAACCTTTACCATTGTATAAAAACATAACATATACCTACTTGTATAATTTTCTGCTGAATTAATATTCTGTAGGATCATTATTTATCTTCTCGGTGCACCGCTGCTAATCATAATGTTCCATATTCATATTTTAATAGACTACAGCCCCTTATAAATAGAATATATCTAATGATATTAGGTATTTACTTAATTATTTTAGTTTTGAAATTGCAAAACAATTTTGCATTTAAATTATTTGAATTGCGCGTAAGTTGCCAGAAACCTCTGATAAAGTCACCCTAAGTACGTGTGCGTTAGCATTTAATGCTCTACGTTCGAAATCGCTTTTAGATTGAATAAACGTTCCTATAGTGTCGTGAGAAAAATACATATTATCATTTTCTTCTGAAACCTGTAACTGTCGTGATAGCTTACTGTGTTGACGTTTAATCCAAATATATTTCAGTGACCAGATTATAATTAACTGTTTCTAATAATGGGGATATATTGATTTAACTACCCAAACATTTTTTGGCCTTTTTTCCGTCTCACCAAATCTGTGTGTGTATTTGAATTTCGATAATCTAGGTTTCTCTGACATCCGATAACAGAATACAGGTATACATAACATATAGGTACTTGTATAGAATTCTCTGCTGAATACATATTCTGTAGAATCATTAGGTATTTAGTATCTTCTCCCTGCACCGTAACACCATTAATCATAATGTTGCATTGGTTGCATCTTATCGTCTCTTGACATTGTTGATATTTATTGATGAAGACTTTAACAAGATGTTTTTTGAAGAGTATCGTTAACTTAGCAAGGATTCATTTGAGACGTAGGCAATAAAATGTCTGATAATGATATAAATTTATGTTCACTAATGATCTTCGTACATATTGAGGTAATTTTTCAATTGGAATTGATAATAAATAAAGTTATCAGATGTACTGTTCATCACATTCAATTTTAACATATTTTTTCATCAATTAATTTATTGGGAGCGAATTGGTTTTATTGGCATTTTTTATTGAGATCAATTTGGAATTTGTGAATAACGTAATACGGAGTTATAAATATTGTATGTCAACAAATAATGAACTCGACCTTGCAAAATTATTAATACAATCGATGTTAATAACTTTTCAAAATATATGTAGGAGATATTAATATTTTGATGAATAGTTATTATTCATTTACGGACCACTCTTAGTTAGCTAGGCTAGCTTAGTTAGTTAGATTTACGGATACCATTCAGATGTGGTGAACTATTCAATGCAATAACATCAGTACATATATTTATCAAACACTAGAAAATGAAAGATCCTCTCTTCTCACTGTCAGATTATCCCAGTCAATATTTTTTTAGCAATATCTTGAATCGCAACTTCCATCTATTTTCTTCTAGTTGTTGTCGTCGTTTTATTACACTATATTTCTATTGGTTTTATTTCTACCAGAGGCTTCACTTTCATGAAAAACTGAGGATCCCCTGAATTTTTATTGGTTTTTTGATGTTTTAGAAACTTATATTCATTTTATATAGCCACCACCAGTACATATATTAGCAACAACAAAGACTTGTTTCTCTTTTTTGAGCAATTTAACAATTACAAAGACGTAAGCATTGTGTTAGTTAGTACCTAGGTTAGTATTAGTGGAAAAGATATCTCCTCATATTTAGAAGATTATGTTGTACCTATGTCATTATGGAATTAAGTAGCATAAATTCAATACATTATGCAGAAATCTACACCCACCGTTGCGGGTGCCCTTCGAGTTGTTTCGAAAGGCACTGTTTGAAAATGCATTGAAGAAGAGAAGTTTTTGTTATTTGAGCGTCAATGTGTATTCTCACAATTGTTGTATAGTAATGTAATATTTTGGTGATGTATATTAAGTGGTCTTTGAAAATTAACTAGGTTTTAGAAATAGAAGTTCAATTATAAATGAATTGAAAGTTAAGTAAATTATAAGGGATATATGGTAGGACGGTAGAATTCTGGTGATATTATAGCCTGCCTTGTTCTATGGAAATTAGGTGTGAAAATAATAGGAATGGCGGAAATATCAATCTTTAGCGTGGATATAGTTCCTTATTATGTATTGTCACCATTACAGTTTATACAATAGCCTATTGAGCTCGCCTACAGTGGCTGCGTGTGCTTTTAGTACATCTAAAATGACCATAATAAATCAATTAATAAAATAAAATTGTCCTTATATGACTACTTTGGAAACCGAGGCTTAAACTCAACCATGAGGGTATGGTCCTGAAATCCATGCGTCAAGGCATGGATTTCAAAATCTATTGATTGCATTGTCATTTATTGTCAAAAGTATTCGAAATACGACCTCTTGCATCAATACAAAAAACAAGAAATCTAGAGAGACGATGTCAAGAGGACGACCGACTGAGAGGATACATTGTCAGAGCTCTCAAGACTCCGTGATCTCTGGTCTGACACGTGGATCTTTTGTTTTTATTTTCGTAGCACGGAAAAATTGAACAGTAACCGTTTGTACAGATGGCAGAAATACGAAATGTCTTCGTATTTTTTCCAGCTATTCCGGAACATCTTGGGCCATCTGTACGACTGGGATTTCCAGAGAAATCATTCCCAAAGTCCCCGTGAAGCATTGCGAAAGTCTCCACTGACGTTTTCCTGAGTCTCTTGCAAAACTTGATCGCGTACCGTTTGAAATTTGAAATCATGGATTTCCCTGGCATATTATTTTCAAACGGCTTTCGGAAATCACGTACTAGCTTAAATTTTCTCAATTAGGAAGTGGAAAGCTCCTGTACCATACAATGAAGGGACGATTCATACTGAGTAAACTTCACCACTACATTAACAGTTGTCACACAATACTTTGGGTATATTGTAGAGAGAAGCGTGTTTTGTATAGTAGAACGTGGAAACTAATTGATAACATAATCTATGTCATCAACTACTATGGGGGCAACCTAAAAATGAACGCTTATTGATATATTGGAATTCATTCATTCAGGCTCCTATCAGAGGCGGTACAAAAGAGAAATTAGAGAACAAGAAAATATATTTTTGTCATTATCGAAGTTCAAGTTTTTTGGATGTCCCGGCAATTTGTATTTATATTATGATTTTTTGTGACCTATCTTCATTGTTTTTGTGACTGTTTTTATAGAAATTAAAGCTTTTATGTTTGTTTGCAGGTATAATGAAAATAAAAATAAAAAGTGTAGTTAGATAAATTAGATAATAAGTGTTACTGATTACTGATAAGTGTTAGTATATCAATAAATAACATAAGCAAAATACACCGTGTGTATAAATTCACCTCAATGTTTTGTAATTAAAAACTGCTTAAATGAATAAAAAGAACATTACAATAACCATTGAATTATCAGAAGAAATCATGGAAATAAAATTGTTGCAATTTAAACTAGAAAGATATTGGAACATAAAAGATTATTAAGAACAAATAACGTCTACTCTCAAATCTGGGTTATTTCAGATCAGAATCAATCAACTGATGAGAAATCGTCAAGCTTATCGAACGGATGAACAACGAGATAATCTTCGACACGCAAGATAAAATGTTTCAAGTTTAATACGAATTAAGAAGTATTTTTATAAGATTGTACAATTCACAATTGAAATTAGGCTTTGTATTCATCATGCTTGCTTCACATTCTAACGAAAACTACCCAATGGATATGAAAACATATGATTGATATGTTTCAGATAAATATTTTAAGATGAGGAAATGCTCATTCTGAGGGCTGCGATGATCCCAACGGATCGCGTGTAGACCGTTCTGACGCTATGACGATTAATTAACAAATTACAAAGTCCAGTATTTGATTGTTTGTTGTCTAAATGTCAAAAACAAAAACAAAATCAGAAACTTTTATCACAGGATGCTTCAATTAGAAGATTAATGTGAGTGAAACCCATTAACACACACTCAATGTCTAACTGATACGGCATTTTTGATCTGTTTTCTATTTTAATTAACTTGTAAACAGGGTAAGTTTTGTGTTATGTTATTATGCGTCTCACAACTGCGTGACACCCTACATATTTCCCGATATTTAGATTTCTCATATAACGTATATTTTATGTTATTTTCTCTACTCTAATTTTTGAAAATATTCCCTTGACTTAAATTAATTATTTTTCTGAATATTTTATTTTTCACAAATTTTTTGAATAATTTTATTTTGAGAAACCAAAACTAAGTTTATAATCGTTCAAATTATGACAATATTAGTAAATAACAAAAACGTCACAGCAATCATAAGTAAATCCATTAACAAGCTGTTTATCTTTTGTATTTTCGGCGCAGTGGAGTATTGCCGGACAAATGTGATAAATTCATTTAAAAATCAAATACAAGCTTGGAAAGATATTCTACATAGACATTTTCACAATTAGTTAGTAGTATTATATTTTCATTTTAATGATATTTCTTTATATTGAAATGAAATATTAGAATTTACAGGCGTTGAAAAGTATAAAATATTCGCTATTTGCTACAATTCCTATACAGTGTACATTTCCTAGTAACTTCGATATAAAAATAGTCGTAGCTGAAAGATCAAACCGAAATTTTAAAAACATGAGCTTAAATATGATAATAATATAACAAATTATTATTATTATTACCATAATCTTGAATACTGAATTTACTACTCATATCACCACTACACTAACGATTACACTGTCTGACGCGCGTTTCGATAACCAAGTTATCGTCTTCGGAGACTGAAGGTAAACTTTCAGCTCTCTTTTTTTCCCAATACGTCCGTCTTTATTCAAATAGTAGTAATCAACTACGCTGTTAATTTATCTGGGTGAAAAACCAGGTTGAATCAATAGTTCTAACGTTGATGCTTCTACAAAAATATCCGATGTTTTATTTGGTATATTGCGTCAAAGATGTCATTTAAAATCAATACACGCTAAAGACCACACACATACAACACGTTTGCAATTTATATTTTAATAAGTTTATATAATTGTTTTTCTTCCTCCACTGAAAACGCGACATTAACTAATTGAAATTTACGTTTCCTGTGTTTTATGTCAGTAGTATGATTATGAATTATGAGTGTCTTGTAGAATATTTCTATACAATTAATGTAAGGCTTCCTCTGTCCTCAAAGAATTAAAATTTTATCTCTAATTTCATTTTCATTTGTTCTAGAAGAGTAAAATCCAACACATTTAAGGAAATTGTAAGAAACAAGATGGTGATTTGATTTTGAAAAGAAAATAAATATTGAATCTATTTCAATTTAACTCAACCAATATTTTCTTCGCACCGCCTTAGCTGTTCTTACATGTGCTTCATCAAATATGATGTCAAGTTTAAAAGTAGACTTAATGAAGACAATCATTTATTTGTCAAAAGCACGTTTCGGGGTATTATCGTGGAATAATTGAAATTCATCATTCAAGCTGGAGTTTTCAGTACCGATAATACTTAAAACTGTCACACAATATTATTATCTGTGAACAGTTCACGTATAAGTGATTTATTTCGTTTTTATTGCATTAATAATTTGATGTCAAAACTAAAAACTCATCTTGATATTCGTAAATTCTTACTTTGGTTGATACATTCAAAAGATATTTGGTATAGGGTCCTAACACTGTCACGCGTTTCGATAACCAAGTTAACAACTTCAGAGACTGAAAGTGGACTTAAATTTCCGGTACTGGGCCCGGTTCTCTTGTACCGATTACTGTTACTCCTTAGCTTTTTCTTGAAGCTAAACATTTTTCTTCTTTCATCTTAGTTATGTATTTACCCTCCAAGCTATCCACTAATTCATAAAGAGTTAGGAGATTTAAAATCTCTTCCAGTAAAGCCGATGTGCATTTTCTCATGGTCCTGGTGTTACGTATACAAGACAGTCTTTGCAACTTTGACAGATAGAAGTTACAGGTATTATCGTCCACTTATGGAACATTTTAGGTATAAGCTTAGATTTTAAAGTTATTTAATTATTTTTGTTGCCCTTCTGATTTTAAACTACTAGTTATATATTCTTGTTATTTTCAAATATCATCCTGTACTGTTGCGCGAAAGAACAGAATAATGGAATGATCAAAACATTTTAATTATTAAAGATAATAAAATACCTGTATTACAACAGTTACTCTAAATAATATAAGGTAACAAGTCAATGGTGTTGATAGGTACAATAGTCGCATCTATTGTGATGTTACAGGTTAATGATGTTGGAGCTACCTATCTCGGAGGTATCTACCTCGTACTTGGTCAAACACAAGACAACAACAATTGACTTGCCGTTTGAATATTGGTGTCACGGAAACGTTCCTGTAGCCAATTTAATTTTTTTTGACATTGATATTCAATTTGTATGTGTACTTAGTCGTTTTTAATTACAATGTCATAAGGTTTATTCCTTTTTTAATTTGAATTTAACCCAAGAGATTATGGGTTCAGATTTACACGAACTGTAGAAGCTGAATACATGAACGTGCCCTAATCAAGTTTGTTTTGTAAACTGGTGTGTGACTGTGTGATAGTTGATTATGAGCACGTCAGAATCATTTGATTTCAAGACTTCTATTGAGAAACTGGAGAATCAAAGCCATTGGTCACGTTGGAAAAGGAAAATCACCTTACTGCTGAAGCAAAAGGTTTTGGATGTTGTAAAGTTGACATTGGCTTGCACATCTTTTTTTGGTGAATACGCTGAATGCTACCATTGAGGAACTCACGTCTTTTTGTGAAACGACCAAGGATATTTGGGCCAAGTTGAGTTTTGTGTAAGACCTGAGCTCAAGTCAGAGATTAGATAGGCTTCTGGAATCTTTCTTTTTTTAAGGAATCATGAATGCTCAGGATGGAATTGTCAATCATTTTGCGTGCCTTTAGCGTGATTTCAATGAGCTCAATGTCGAATTGAAGAGACTGCAGCAGGGTGAACTGTCCGAATTATATTGATGAGGCCAATCATGTCAAAACTCCCTCTCCCTTACTTTGATTTTAAAAGTGTTCCTATTGAAGACAAAACCCACTATAGCCTGACAGAATTGAATATTGCCAAAAAGAAAGTAGCAATGGAACTTACACGATCCAAGTGTAATAAGTGTCATTGGGCTCGCGATTATCCTAATCACCGGAAGAATAGATCCGAAAGTGAATAACCAGATGTAAACATGCGGACACTGGGGCAACCCAGTATATGACAAATTTCAAAGAATACTTCAATTCCTCCAAACACTGCCCGATATCTAGGTAGATCCGGGTTGGTAACCATGAAGTTATCAAGGCATACGAACAGGGGGACATACTTGTGGATGTTGAAATGAAAAATGGTAGACATACCACCTGAAAGATGTATGGTACCTGTCTAATGTGAAACAGAATTTGTTCTCTGTAAGTCGCTCGTTGGAAAGGGGCTATCAATTCTTTGACAATAAGTTTGGTTGTCAAACAGATTGGACTAGCTTCGCTTGATGATGAGGATCTCTGTGAAGGTTGTGTCTATGGGAAGCAACATCGTGGCCCATTTCATGACTGTCAGAACAGCCCCAAGAAATGCGGTGAATTGATTCACACGGATGTGTGTGGGCCATTTCAAGATGATTCCATCGGAAGGTCTCGTTACTTTCTTTGCTTGAAGGATGATTTCTTCAAATTTCGCCGGGTATTTTTACTGAAGTAGAAGTCCGAGGCTGCTTGCTTGACTACATTTATTAATGAAGCGAAAAATCCTGGACACTTTGTTAAGTAGATATGTTCAAAAGCTGATGAATGAGAATGGAATACGTATGCGAACAACCACACCATCGTCGTAACGAGAAAACCACACGTTTGTTGAAGCTGCACGGTCTATAATTCATTCAAAAGAATTTGCCAATTAAACTGTGGGCGGAAGCGGTGAATATTGCAGCTTTTGTTTTGAACAGAACTAGACCGACTGGACAGAGCAAGTCGCCGATTGAAATGTGGATGCAATGCCCACCTTCTAAAATCGACTAGGTATTTCAAGATTTTTGGAACGAAATGCTTCGCGCATATGCATGAGGAGGAGTGGCGGAAAATAGACAAGAAATGTATATCATGCCAACTTTGAAAAGGATTCGATAAGAATATATCGTGATGTTATTTTTGAAAGAGAAACTCCCTTGATCAAGTTACTAAGTCTTCCAATGTCAAGCCTGTGATAAAAGACGTGCCTGCCAGAAATCCAATGTGCCTGCAGCACTCTCAGAAGAAAATTCTTCAGCTGGACCCCGATTTCTGTTTCTGAACTGAACTGAGGTTGATCAGGTTGAAGCAGGGAATGACGTCACCTCAGCTTCGCAGGAGTGGTCGCACCAGGCGGTTGCCCTCATACCGTACTAATAATTATGTGCTCATTGCAGAAACAGATATGACTGTAAAAGAAGCGCTAGAGTCAGATGGGTGCGACTTATGGAAACAAGGTATGCAGGAAAAGCTGAATTTATTGGCAGAAAATGATACTTGGGATCTCGTTAAACTGCCCGAAGGCCAGAACGTTGTTGGTAATCGATAGATATTGTCAAACGCAAAGCGAATGGCGATATAGATAGATATAAAGTCCGTTTTGTTGCAAAGGGGTACACCCAGGAGGAGGGTGTAGATTTTGAGCAAACCTTCAGCACTGCTGCTCGATTTGAAACAGTGAGAGCTCTGTTGAATCTGGCTGCTGCTGAAAGGTACGATTTGGGTCAGTTTGATGTGCTTTTCTGTATGGTAAACTTGAGAAAGACGTGTTCATAAATCAACCAGCTGGTTTTCAGAATGAAAGTGGTCGTGTATAAAAACTCAAGCGCAGCCTTTATGGATTGATGCAACTGATGGAACCAAAGGTTTGCTCACTTTATGGGATCTCAAAGCATGGTTGCAAGTGTTTCATGTCTTTTTATTAAGAAGTGCACTTGGCCGAAACTGATGGTTTGGCATCTATGTTGATGATGGGATTCTGGTTGGGGATAGATCTGAGGTAGACCTGTTTCTATCAAATTTAAGAACTAAGTTTAGGATCACAATTGGCACGTTGGATATGTTTCTTGGAATGCAAATAAAACGATTAATTTAAATCCTGTAAAGACACCAATTGAAAAATGGTCTCGTGAGAAGAATGGACCACTATTGGTGAAGTGTGTACCCTATAGACAAACTGTTGTAATCCTGCTCTATTTGACTACTACTCGTTCAGACTTATCATATGCTTTTAGTATAATTTCAGAGGTGTTAAAGTGCTTCACTGATTCCGATTATACCAACGACCCTGAGATACAACGGATTTGTTACTACTTGTAACTTATTTATTTTTTTTTTCACATTGATTTTCAATTTGTATGTGTAGTCGTTTGTAATTACGCTATCAAAAGTTTCATTCCTTTGATAATTTGAATTTAACCCAAGAATTGAAATCTATAGATTGGTGGTATTTATTAATGATACGATGTATTTATATTATGTCAATAATTTCATTGAAACAAACATTGATAATAAAATATATAAAATATTCACCTGTATATATAATGAGAATATTCAATAACTGATGAGTAAGGTGAATTTTCTAGATCTTGAAATAATAAGAATAATTCACGGTTAAATTCCAAATTAATTTAACCTAAAAACAGGAAGTAGGAAGAGTAAAACAATTTTTCGATTTAGAAGTGATTATGACGAAATAGGTCACGAAAAGCATAAAAAGTTATATTGAATAATTGAGGATAAAAATATAGAATGCGTGTATCAATAAATTAAAAAATCGTTCAAAGAAAAATTAAATCAATAAATTACGATTCTTCAATATTTGAATCCACGGCAACCTATACTTGTAAAACATAGATACTTGATCGAATATAAAAAATCCAGAGTAAACCATATCATAGGTCTTTATCAAATTGACTGACTGACTCCGGTAATTTTATCATTCAATAAATCAACTACTACAATATTAAAATAATTTATCGTCATTATACAGACATTTTTGGCACATTCTAAATTTCAGTATAAGAAAAAACCAAACCTCTGTTTAAAATTATTAACAGTCAAATTCATATTTATAAAAGAGAATTATAATTTTTGTTTAAATTTTTCGAATGAACAAGTCCTAAAAATTTTCTTTTCTTCGGATGTTTGAATTTTTATATTTTATAGTTTTTTGACATTACTTGATTTTTTAGTACAGTTTTATTTTTTATAGTATTGATGCTTACTTAAACTATTTCCTAAGTATTAAGATGGTGGCCCCATGTAAAAAGCTTTTATCACAAGTCTTTATAAAAGTTTTTATTTTAGGTGTCAGTTTAGTGAAATATTGTTTTAGTGTGTTATAGTGCTCTGTGACTTGCTCTCGTTTCATATTCATTAGAATAATTTGATAGCTGTTGAGAGGGCTCTTGTACATTTGATAATAGCAATTGACATTTTGATTTTTAGGATCTGTTTTGTTTGTTAATTGATTCATGAAGAATAGTCAAAACCCATTTTTGCTGAATTGAGAGACGTTACCAATATTACTTACAGTACCTATGTTATGAAAAGAACATTTTAAAATCAATTATTTAGTTCAATTTTCATAAATACTGTTACAAAAAATCAATAGTAAAGCACATATAAAAGTAACACTCCTCTGATATCAATGATGAATTGAGATTTGTGTCGTTGTTAAAAACAAAATTAACATATCATAATTATTCACAAACATATTTTTTGTTGTCGATCAGCATTTCTAACAGTTTTAAATATTTATTCACATGGTTACCCATTATGAATTGACCACACCTTATTATCGTTATTGGTTTTCTAATAAAGAATACGGTTAATATGCTATTAAAAATTTAATATCATGGAAGATAGTGACTAAAAAAGAGTCTTAATGGGATACCCCGTATATATCCTTTTGATTTCGATCTCTTCTGATTATAAATTAGTTTTTGAAACAGGTAAAATATTGACGTTTCCATCTATTTCGGTCTATGATTTGACATTGGCAATTTTCAATTATATTGATCAGTTGATCATCTATAAAATGATTATCATAATAAAAATTTGTTTTCGCCACAATACATTTTTTATCGTTAATAGTGTTTCAGGTCTTTTCTATCATTGACAGCTTTTTCGTTCCTATATATGTGAACCATGTCTGAAAACTCTTTTTTGTATTAAATTCCGTTTCAAGTTTTGAATTTTTGTAATTCATGTGTTTTTTTTAGTATTTTTAATGCAATTTTTTTATGGAATTGATGACTTTTAAATCTATTATCCAAATATAAACATGTCTGTTCTATGTAAACAGCTTCACAATCATTGCAAGATATTTGATAAATAATATTACTTCTTTTGTTTTTGGGTATATTAGATTCTAGTTTAGTGAAATATTTTAATAATGTATTATAATATCCTTTATGACTTGTTCTAATCACTTGTAATTAAACAGGATTAAATGTTTTTGAGATTAATAAATGAATTTTTCTTTTAGTAATCTTGTACACAAGAAAATCTTTCTGAAAAACTAAGAAACAAACACACAAATAACAAAATAAAAACACAAATGAAAAGGGTATGGTGTGATCATACCAATTGTGGGTCAATTGAAATATGCCTGAAAATATCATTGTCGAATAAAATAGTTCATTAATAAAAATTGCAACTTGCGTTGCACAAGATATTGTAGCAAATATAACCTTAAAGAATTATTTTGAAAACATGACCATCTAGAGTAGTGTTTCCCAGTGTTTGGCGTCTTCAAGTAAACTTCCCTACGGCCGACAAATGGCTTCGCGGCAAGCTCCGGAATCACTACAGTATTTCATAGCTTACAGTTGGTGTTAGTTTGAACTATTTCTACTATAGAACCAAACAAAATTTCAAAGTCAAAATATTTTATTACTCAACATAGTCTCCTCTTAATTGGATACATTTATCACAACGAACCTGCAACGTCTCTATGCCTTTCAAAAAAAATGTTTTTTCTTGCTCTGCAAACCAAACCTGCACAGCTTTTATTACCTCCTCATTGGAAGAAAATTT
This sequence comes from Diorhabda carinulata, assembly GCF_026250575.1. Taxonomy (NCBI): domain Eukaryota; kingdom Metazoa; phylum Arthropoda; class Insecta; order Coleoptera; family Chrysomelidae; genus Diorhabda; species Diorhabda carinulata. The sequence continues at coordinate 10,942,185 of NC_079464.1, read as the reverse complement.
ACGAACTTTTAAACTTTTTTTCAGTTGAGGAAAAAATAAGGGGGGTGTTCTAGTAATTCAAACCCTATATCAAGAATTTATTTTATGACAACATGAGATTTCTCTTTAATTTTTCCCGTGGAGTGGTCAGTAATGTCGAATAGTAATCTCCAGTTATTGTTCTACCCTTATGGCAATCCCAAAAAACCGAAGCAAGAACTTTTCCAGCAGATTTTTGGACACGAAACTTGGTCTTGGAGAACCAGAGTGTCTTCATTCCATCGATTGTTTGTTTGCTTCTGGATCGTAGAAATGTACCCAAGTCTCATCCATAATAACAATTAGGTTTAATAAGTCTACATCGTTTTCAAATCGAGTTCAGATCGAACACTATGTTTCTACCCTTGCACGCTTGGGGATCCATTTTGCAGCAAATTGACGTGAACTATATGATGAACGCGTTCGTAGGAAATATTCAGTGCTTCAGATATCCGTTTTTGCCCAACTCTACGGTCTGACAAAATCATGTCACGAACTGCATCGATATTTTCGGGGACTGACACAGAAACTGGCCTTTCCGATTGGTCATCATTTTCAAAGGAAAATTTACCTCTTTTGAAGCTTGCAGTCCAATTTTTCAGGGTCGCACACGAAGGACATTGATCACCAAGGGTATTAATTAAACATATCTTCGTAAATCTGCTTACCTCTTAACCCTTTTAGATACAGGTACTTGATGATTGCTCGATACTTCAATTTTTAGATTTTCACAATTTCGGTGGACATCTTTTTTCTTTTAATTTATTGCGTAACTTTGGTTTACTTTTTTGACGTCAAACTTTACACTGACACTTCTAATAAGTTATTGTTCGTTGCTATGGTAACGCAATATTTTGTTTATACATGGAACTGGTCTAGGCTAATTAGATATCAATACATCCTTGTAAGATAAATTGATTTACCAACATGGATGATATTGTAGATTTATCAGATATATCAAATATGCAGTATCAGGAAAAACTGACAGAATTGCAAAATGATGAGTCAGTTAAACCTTTATTTAATATAAAATGAGTGATGGTATGATTTGGTGAGGACACAGAAATCAAATTCCGAAATTCAACAAAATGTGCAAAAATTCCATTAAAAAATTCCATTATTCATATTTCCATCTTCATATTTATTATAGATTTATTGCCAATGATAATTTACTGCTAAAAAAAATAACACTATGTGAAGACTTGAGACTAAAGCGAACCAAATTGGAATCTAATATAAAGTCTCTATGCAGCAATTATTAAGCATAAGGATATTTCGTAAACTGTAAATTGGGCAATTATTTATTTTTTAACATATAATATATGAATAATAAGACGGTTATGGGTAAAATTTGTTCTATAAAAAATTATGAAAGTGTGCGTGAATCCTAAAACAGAAAAAATGGTTCACCTCAGCCTCTCTCGCATTTCTAAAGATATTCAACGTATTCCGGTGGACACCTATTCGTATACACAGATGATTCTCCTTAATTCTAGCAACAATAAACTGGAAAAAAATTATAATTCTATCAATGTGTCTTGAAGTCGAATGCTCGCATACCACCAAATCGCCTCGCATCTAAAAGCACTAGTTTGGTTCTTTTTTATATACTGGGAAATTATACTCTATTAGTAAATGACGATTGTTACTCCTGGAAATACGTAAGGTGTGATTTTCTCTACGCACTGTATCATTCCTGAGGTCCTCGGACTCTTTAGATTTGATACTACTCAAAGCATCAGCAAACTCTCCTAGATTCAAAAGCAGTATTTCATTTGGAAGAATAGATGGATGTTTTGAGAAAAACTTTGTCGTCTCTCTCACTATAGTTTCCTGTGGTATTACCTTTTAATTTTCCTTTTTGAATTTCCTTCATTAATATATTCCTCATATCTTTGAATTTGGTTTTTGTTTTCAAGTTTCAGCAGCGTTTTTACTGAGTACGAAACAAAATTTTACAATTGCACGGAGTTGACATCATAAAAAAAGAAACAAAAACAAAAGTAGTGCTAGCAAAAAAATTACAACAGACGAAGAGAACAAGTCACGTCGATATCACATACGGTATTGAACTGGTTATGAGTTGTGCTATCTAACATCTCACGGAGATCTCATTATATTTCTCAAAATATTATACTGTTTCATATAAATATCTACCTATTATTTGGTTAATATTTGATTCATATAGACTAATATTGCCAACTCTTTAAATGGATCCTTTGCCAAATAGAGATTAAAATAAAAGAAGGAAATATTTGAGTTGGACGTGGGTATACACTGTTATGGGCATAGGTTATATCCAAAACATATATATAAATCAGTCACATTCTAACTTCAAAGAAAAAACAGGTCGTTGCTGTTTATTACACACAATAACATAACATTCATTGCCAAATACGGGTCGATGACGTTGATATTCTGCAAGTGGGTTTAGATTCTGTTTTCATAACTACATATGTGATGAATATATAAACTTAAAACAAACATCTTTTTTAAATAAAATTAGGCAAATGAATATACTTTCTATTTTAAATTATTACTTTTAATTTGTTATCTATTGAACGTAGCTAATGGTATGTACATGTTTTAGTAGGGTAAGTCATTTTTTCTCTTATTTTATTTGATAAAAAAATCTCAAAAACATGAATATGATTCAAATACAAAACATTAATCTTTAATATTTTTCACAATAGCTGTGTTTTGGTCTATTCAATTATATGATCAGCTATATGAATTGATTGTTTCTTTCCTAGTTTTGAGGTTATTATTTTCATTTCAGATGTTACACAAATAGGAAGTTTAACAGGAATTTTATTAGAATGATGCTAGACCAAAACTTAGCTTCTAGAGAAACATCTGATTCCATCTTATTAGCTCTTGTCAATTTTGCGCACCATATTGAAGTCTGGCTGCGAATTTTTCGTAATTTCAGTGGTATCAAGTGAAAAATTTCTTATTAATTATCGAGGTCTTCATTGTATATGACAATGTCAAATTTCTTGTGTGAGTATTTAAACTAACAGAAACTTAATCAACAAATCTCAGTCGATATATTAATCAGATAGAAAAAGAAGTCATAAGTCTGATGAGTTAAGCTCACTTTATTGTTTTTAAATAAAAATTCGGTATAAAAGTAGTATTATGGTCGATAATACAAGATTCCCTTCAATCTCTATTTATAGTACTTCATTGATTAGGCACACAGAATAATTTCGTTCAGATCGATGTAAGTAACCTTAACCCATTTTACACTGTTATGATTAATTTTAACAATAAAACTCAAGAACGTTCATTCAGCAAAATTTATAGAATTTTATTAAGCATTACGTTTCACATTCCATTTACGTTTCCTTGAAGGACAGTAGTATTGTGAAACCTATTGAAGTCAAGTTTAACTGATACCATATATATACAAGTATAACGAAATCAGCCATATGCAATTAAAACTAATATTTCACAGGTTATGGTCCACTAAATCAGTAATTTCTTCGAGAAAATGATATTGTCTCTTCTTAATTTGACCCAATATCAAAGAAATACCGGAAATTAATCCATTAATATGTGTTTTTTTAAATAAGGCTGCATCATGCATTGATATAAGCAGAAACAAATATCTCATATCTTCAAATATTAAAAAAAAATATTTATTCTCATCATGACTTGATCAATGGGCTATTACTATAACAGAGTATTTTTTTGGAAATCTACTGTTTGGTTCTGCATTTTCAGAACTACAATAGTTGATTCTTGTTTGAAATTGTCATCATATACTACACAAGTTTAACTTCCCAAAAAGGTGTGTTAGACAGACGATGTATCTCATGTCTAGAATGTTCTTGGCCTGTAGTAGATGACAAGTATACCGATTTTTTATTTCACAATATGGATATCGATTATTATTTTTATCTACATAAGAATTTTTATGAAAAATTTCACTTTTTTTGAACAATACACGAATATATTTTTATTTTTTACAGTTAGTGTGCCTTAAAAGTAATAATTTGATATATTGACAATTCAATATTGTCATATATTTGCAAATTTGTGTGAAATTTACAAATGAATAGCTATTTAATTCTAATGAGATTATTAAATATTGAATAAACTAATATAAACCATTCTTCAATGCGCACTCTCTCTCTCTCTCTCCCAAGTAATTCTCCATCTATTTTTTAAATGCTGATTACTACCCCCCTCCCATTTTGGGGGGTAGTAATCCTGAAAATACCTATCATGTGGCCCCATGAATTGTATCCTAAAATTTGTCTTGAAATGAATATTCAAATAATTATTCAATCACCTAAAATATCAAACTACACATTTTTTTTTTAAAAATATACGTTCCCTTTGGTAGTGAATGTGTTATTAGCAGTAAACTTATCACTTCAATGTATTTGTAAGAACTACAGTTTATAGGACTAAATATTGTGATGAACGAAATATTTTATCGTTTCTAATATTAATTTGTGAGGATAAAGTCCATGTTGATGATAGCAACTCCTCTAAACGGTTTATTGACTATTCATCTTCTTATGGCATTATAAATATCGGAGTCGAAAGAAATAATTTGGTAAAAAGATCAAAATAATAAGAAAACTAAAAACTAGAATGTTCCCATGAAAATCGACGCATTCTTTGACATGCCAAGAAGCAAAATGAGAAATAACTTAGACATGGCGATCTGAAATCGTTTAATCGATGAATCGATTACTTGGACCAAATAAATCGAGCTTTTATCGATTCAGTGAATCGATATTTTACCTTTGAAAATCAACAATCGATCTTTTCTGTTTGTCTAAAAACCATAAACTTATTTACAATTAGATGAATGTACTTAAAATTACGGTGTTGTCGGTTAAACGGTAATGATTCAAATGAGATGGCTGTTCGCATATTTTCCGTTGCTTATAAAAAATAAACTCTACCTGTGATGCACTTATGTTTGATCCTATATTTTGCTGAGAGGGACAAAAAACTCTAATTATCACTATGTTCACTCAATATCCGTGATAAATTTGAGTATTATGGGACGATCTATGCCTTTTTCCAATTGCTGGCAACATTGAAGCTATGAGCACAACCGCTCAGATCCCAGTAAAACTTTGTTTTTGTTTTTGAAAAGTTTCGATATTGAGCATTGGGAACTACAACCTATATTATCTATTGTCTTTATTTTTTAATGTAACAAATACATTTCGAAAATAATTGATTCCTCTTAAAGCTGATCTCATATTTGATATGGTGATATGAAAATCATTGTTATTAACAAATTCCCTGAACTAAGAAATTGCTTATTATGGCATATGTTTATCATGAAATCAATTCATATTTACATTGTAAATACAAACTTGAAAAAAAAATCGACTTTCTAGAAATCGATCTCTTAGACCTTGACTTTTTTATGATTCATCAGATTACGATTCGAATCGATTTAAAAACCGATCTTTTTTGGAAATGATCTCCATCCCTGAAATGACCCTATTTCTCAAGTAGCATATAAATTTTGCATTCCAATGGCTTATTCAGTGAAAATTCTTATGAATAACGAAATTAGGAAGTTGTTTTTAAGTTGGATACAACATACTGTATATTCGTGTTTAATATTGAGGTATTGTTTAATTATTAAACTCCTACTTTTTATGTTTTTGATTTTGTCGATTAAAAACTGGTATTCACTGTATAAGTAAGATCATGTTATTAACTAAAAATTTCAGTTATTTATTTGTAAATTAATCTAATCTATTCAAAAAGTGTTAACATGATTATAAAGCAGGTGTGTGAGATCCCCTGTTTATGTTAATTTTTTGCTTTAATCTTTTTAAAAATAGAAGTACGTGAGAAATAACTCCAGATTTAAATGCATTACTATCACAGACTGGTCTTTACACTCATAAATAGAATTAAGTGGAATTAAAGAGGCATCAACGGAGTCGAGATAAGTATCAATGTCACCAAATCTGGATGTTCGATTAAACCAAAAGAGGGTCTAACCACATGTCTCATCTGTCGAAACAACATATAAGAGGATTCGAAATTGAAATACAAAATTTGTTGAGCTTACTTAGATCTAATGATAATAACAGATAGAAAGTTCTTAAAAATACTACTTGCGATTTATCACTTTTAGGATTTTATATATAATATTTTTTACACAACTTTCCTCGTATTTGATACATTATTGTTATACTTTTCTAATATTAATTATACTTATAAAAGGTTCTGAGATTTCGATAGATGTAGTTTCTTTATATAAAAGTATTTCTAGTACAATTCTAAAGAAATGTTGATAAAAAAATAATACAAAATTGAAGTGGATATATCTCACATACCTCCTAACAAATTTATCAAAGCTTCAGAACTAACAATATACTTTCCATTCGAGAATAAAATATATAAATCAAATTGATGATTCTACTATGGGGGTATCTATATTAAGTGTTATGGCACAATTAGTAATAGAAGATCTAGAGGAAAATGTCTTAAGCCTAATATAAACATTCCATCCTCTTCTTGTTATGTAGATGACTGTATTTTAACAGAAAACAAAAGTTAAAAATTCGAAAAAAACTTCAATTCACAATGGAGAACAAAATAATGAAAGTTGGTATTGGCCTCTGTCGCATGACACTTCTTTTTTTTTTTGAAAACAATGCGCATTTAAAAGTACAAATCGACGTATCCTAATGTTTTCCAACACGCCCTCATTTATTTACTATCGAATTTGGTTATTACACACCGTATTTTGACAAAACTATTTAACAATTTATATATAAAATTACTTACATTAATTGACTGAGAATTGTATTAATTATGAAGTTTGAATATCTTGAAGACCAAGTTGGCTTTGTATACCATTCTATTTTTAGTTTTTATGTTATTTTTTATTTTGCATTGTGTGCGATCTTTTTATATTTCCCAAATATATATCCAGTTGCAGCAATTACTAGGGACCCATTATGACAAAACATGTATGTTAAATATATTAGAAATAAATATCGAAATTATTAAATTTAATTAACAGTTAAAAGTAATCATAGAGAGCATTACATAATTTACACGTACAGTCAATTCAAATTAAATATGGTGAAATCTAATAGTGAACATAAAGTGAACAGTACTTAATAAAATATGTGAAAATCTGTCGGCGATGTTGTACGGGGTAAATCTTTTTACGTCGGATAATAGGTTCACACACTAGGTTTTTGGACAGTTACTTGGGGTGAGACTGAAGTATTTTAATGGACTTTTCAATGGTCACTCAAATTTATTCTCTATCCAAGAGAACTTTAGATGTCTTACAATGATGTATTGGGCACATACCATGGAATATTTGTTATCCATTTGTTATTATCTTCAGTACTTTGAAATTTTCCTCATGCCGAGGAAGGGAAACATATTTGCGCGTGCGTTGAAAGATTATAACTAAAATTTCAGCTGTTTTGTAGACTTAATTTCTGTTCGGAAATATCTAGGATTGTTTATGTGAATGTTTCAAACGCTTCCGTGATCTCGAGATCTGTTTTCAAAGAAATATTGATATTCAGACTATTAATTGTTTACATCTGATCTAACTGCCCCGACTTGTGAGTTTTTTATGTAAAGCTGAAGCGGGCTCCGTAACTCGTATTTCTATACCTCGATCAATTAATACATGATAGTAAATTCAGTATGATTATCTATCTCTTGGCAACGAATTTGATGTAAAATATCTTCTGACATATTATCCTTGTATTTGTGCCATAGGTTACATGGGTTTGATGGAAAGCATGTCGAAATTATGATAGCGAATACTGTGCGTATCTGACTTGGAGATGCAGAGATAATGGCTTCAGCGATTGTAGTATCCCAATGGGTATCGTTTTCTAATAAGTTCAGTTCTTCACATGCAGTACGATATGTTGGGAATATTACACCATTAACAGTCCGTAGTGTCTCAAATGACGTTGGCCTACGCACATTTACCAGTAACAACCGCAAATAGAAACATTAATCATTCTTTGGATGAACTGTATACATACCACCAAGAGCAGTCTTTGAAAATTCTTCGATGAAGCATTCCAGGTATAATAACGTGGCATCTCGGAGTAAAGCAAAGTTCGTGCAAACGGATCGCTTTGGCAGATCGCAAAGAAACTGGTCAATGTAGTTGCTGGAGGTGTTTAAGCACGTTGCATAGGATTCGAAGCCGTAAAATATACTCGTTGACCATTCTCCAGATGCACCGCCGAATGCACTACAGTAGGATGACGTTCGTGAATAGGGAATGCGAATATACGCCAAATCGCTTCATTACAGTTCACATAACGACCAACTTGATAGCGTGAAATTTCATCAATTCAATTCATTCAATATTTGAGGATTACAATCCAAAAACCGCCATATCGCTGCCTTTCGTGACATATTTGCAAATATATTTTATAGACTTTACTCAATTGCAGTACTCAACGTTGCAATGTGTCTTGAACGTTTTAGAAATAAGTGGCGAATATGGAACAATCCAACTGTTGTCGACAACGAAATCCATTCTTTTTACTTTTGTTGTGACAGTTCGACCGTTGTCATCTGGTGATCGACGCCGATACAGCGGATAACCATCGTTACCAGTGACGGTCTCCGCATCAGTACGTCCATTACATAGCTGTCATTTGCGTTTTGTTATTCCAATTTATCCTATCTCCGTCTTCTGGCTCTAAGCTACCTCCTCACCAATTTTCAGCCGTATCGGTACAACCGTTCTTGAATTATGAATAGTGTAACTAACTCAACTTTCTTTTATGTATATAGATTGATGTAAAAGGTGACCTAATGCTTCATTTAACATAATAAAAACAACAACCATATTTCTAGCTGAGATTAATAAGATAATGTGTCGCATTTATCCAATGAAATTGTTACGAGGAGGATGAATAGTCTAGAAAGAAACATTATATTTTGTGTACTGACGTAGACTCATGATTCGTTTTTGATTGATTGAAATAATTGCATTGAAAAATTAATGTTTACATAGGACAGACATCTCAACATTTGAAAAGAAGATTGAAAAGTCATCGATATAATAAAGAAATTGCATTAACAAACCTTGACATATAAAAAAATCCTTTCAATTATAAAAATAAAAAATTCTTGAAACGTATCAAAATACAAAAAAAAATTAAAACTGGTTTATATATATATATAAACAAAACAGTAATCAATTATAAAGAATTCCTAAACAATTCAAGAGAAAATTATTATTCCATTATATAAATTTGAATGCAACCATGAATAATTTGATTGAAATTTGCTTCTTATTTCAAGATATAACAACTTATGAAAAAGTCAAATCAAAATAATTTATCAATAAAACCAAATAAAAGGTCTAAGAATGATAAATTACAAAAATTTGCTGTAAGCTCCAATATATTGGTTTTTGTTCTAACTAATCAGCAAAGACTCCGCCTTAAGAATTATTTTTAAAACTTCTTGATGTTAATTTTTTATTAAATTGTTATCTCACCTCTACGTTTCGCTTCGGAATGGAAGCATTATCAAAAGACTTTTAATTAAAAAATTTTTCTCAGTCCCTACACCTCAAATATGTAGCAGTACTTAATCAATTTAATAATTTGTAGTTTTTTTAAAATTTCCAAAATAGAGCTTTAAATTTTTTATTTTTTTTTTATCGTATTGATTACCTATTAGTCTATTTTCTCAATATTGAGAGGTCTGCCCTATGTAGACAGTGTCACAATTAGTACAAAGCACTTGATATATAATATTACTTCTTTTGATTTTTGGTGTTTTAGATTTGCATAAAGTATTATGTCCTTTATGACATTCTGATATCATATTTATTAAAATACTTTGATAGTTGGAAAAATTAATAGCCTACTATAGAACCAAACCAATTTCCTCTATCAAAATATTTTATTACTCAACATATTCTCCTTTTAATTGGATACGTTTATTACAGCGAACCTGCAAAGTCTCTAGACTAGTCTAGACCTTTAAAAAAAATGTTTCTTCTTGCTCTGCAAGCCAGACCTACACACAGATTTTATTACCTCCTCGTTGGAAGAAAATTTACGGACTTTTAAACTTTTTTTCAGTTGAGGATAGAGATGATAGTCGAACGGAGCCAAATCTGGCCAAATATTTTTTCCCGTAGAGTGGTCAGTAATGTCGAATACTAATCTCCAGTTATTGTTCTACCCTTATCCAAAAAATCAATCAATTATTCCATGGCAATCCCAAGAATCTGAAGCAAGAACTTTTCCAACAGATTTTTGGACACGAAACTTCTTAGGTCTTGGAGAACCGAATTGTCGCCATTCCATCGATTGTTGGTTTGTTTCTGGATCGTAGAAATGTACCCAAGTCTCATCCATAGTAACAATTCGGCTTAAGAAGTCTACATCATTTTCAAATCGAGCACAAATCGAACGCGATGCGTCTACTCTTACACGCTTTTGGTCAACATTCAAACATTTGGGGATCCACTTTGCAGCAATTTTTCTTATGTCCAAATTGACGTGAACTATATGATGAACGGGTTCGTATGAAATATTCAGTGCTTCAGATATCCTTTTAACCCAATTCGCCGGTCTGATAAAATCATGTCATGAACTGCATCGAACTGCATCATGAACCTGACATAGAAACTGGCCGCCTTCCCGATCGGTCATCATCTTCAATGGAAAATTTACCACTTTTGAAGCTTGCAGTCCAATTTTTCACGGTCGCATACGAAGAACATTGATCACCAAAAGTATTAAGCATATCTTCGTAAATCTGCTTACTTTTTAACTCTTCGAAATACAGGTACTTGATGATGGCTCGATACTTCAATTATTCGATTTCCACAATTTCGAGGGATATCTTTTTTTTTAATTTATTGCTTTACTCTGGTTTACTTTTTTGACGTCAAACTTTACACTAACACTTCTAATAAGTTATTGATCGTTGATATGGTAACGCAATATTTTGTTTATGTATGAAACTGATCTAGGCTAACTAGATATCAATATATTCTCGTATATAAATAAATTTTTTTAACTTCTTATTTGTTAGAAATACTTTGTATGATAAATTGTCTTGATATCAGGTTTGTTCTAGTGAAAAATTGGTTTTAAAAACTGATAAAAATATCAAAAAACATATATCCAATTATAAAAATTAGAAAATTCTTGAAACAGAGTCATACTCCAGAAAAACAGAATGGTTAGGTTAATTTATTGCGTAACTTTGCTTTACTTTTTTAACGTCAAACTTTACACTGACACTTCTAATAAGTTATTGTCCGTTGCTATGCTAATACAATATTTAGTTTTTGTATGGAACTGGTCTAGGCTAACTAGATATCAATACATCCTCGTATATATAATTTTATAAATGCATATTGTTTACTTTTTGCTATGGACTCATATTCGACGACTTATATACTAATAGTACCTATTACTATTACTTATAATTTTGAGGTTTTCTTCTGTATATTGAATTTTTATTTTATTTATATCTTCATTTAGTTATTTTTATGTTTTTTTAGTTTGTATCAGCTATATATATATATATATATATATATATATATATATATATATATATATATATATATATATATATATATTCCTTGATTAAATTATGATTAAATTATGATATGAAATATATTGATCAAAGTAAAGGGTCACTCACCAATCGAATAACTTTTCTTAAAAGTGACATCCAATTATACATTGACAGAAGCTTGTTTGCCGAGCACGTGTTCAAGGTCAGTCTATGGATTATAAAGCCATCAAAGTTTTCACAACTGAAAATAACTACAATAAACATGTTCTTAGAAACAATATATATTGCTCAAAAAATGCATATCCTTCATAATGTGAAAAAACCAATTTTTTTAAAATTCAACATTATCCATAACCACTTCAGCTAACATAACGTTCTATTGGAAGGATTTCCATTCCAAAAAAATATATCAATAGCAATGAAATCAACAAATTCCATATTCAATATTCATATTTAATTTTGAAGGTTGGTTTTTGAACCAAATGAATTAAAATTTCCATGGAAAATATATTCACTTCCAATTATTGTATTCATCTTCATTTATAGACAATGTTTAAATTTTTGCATTATATTTTGACCACAATTTCGGTCCCTGATGATGAATACATAGTTATTCGAAAGTTTGGAATATATATTAAAAAGGACACTTTCGTTTTTGATTGCCACAGTCCATATCAATAACGTTCATAATCTAGTTGAGAAATATTATGTATGAAATTGTTGTGGGACTGTGGCAAAAAATATTAAAGTATACCTTTTTCGTATATATTCCTATGTTTCAAATAACTATTTATCATCAGGGACTAAAAATATGGTCATATAATGTGAACATTATAAACTCGTATGTATACCTAAAAATATTGGAAGATAATTAGGAATTACGCACATTAATCAATTGAAAGTTTCTGCAATTCCCAATCAAATAACAAACCATAAAAAATATTATATTATTTGAAAATTGGTTTCTAGCATTAATTGATTTTGCTTCGACTAATATGGACAATCATTAAGATTAAAAATAACATTACTAGAAAATGTACTTTCATCTCTTCATATGTTTTTTTTTCCAAAAAAGGTTTATCATTATCTTCTAGTGACATTTCAACAATAAAAATTAACCGTATTTCAGGATCAGATGCGACTAAACCTTGTTTTGAACATATTTTATACCTATATTATTCTTTTTCATTATTCTTTTTCATTACTCTTTATATTAAAATTATACCTATTCCTGTTTCAATCTGAATTATTTATTATTTCTGTGCCTTCACTATATTATTAATTTATTATTATAACTACACCACAGTTATTGAAACAGCTCCAAATAGCAATAATGAATTTCGACAATTTATGTTGATTCCTTTTTTGCATAGCGATCTAAGCGATCTGAACACTGAGTACATATTATTGCTTTATGAATTTAGGCAAAATAAATAGCCCCTATTATCATTACAGCACGGTGGAATGATGTGGTATCACAGCATTTGTTTTTGAAAAACTTATAAAAAATGTATTTTTTACCGGGAGTCATACTTTGAAAATATTGAGGGACATGCGGTATATGGTACAAATAGGTTTTGAACTTTGAAACATAAGAATACAATGAACGTAAATATTTCTTAAAATTGGAAATATCATTTGTACTCTTCATCCGGCAAATGGTCTTAATTGAATCTAATCTGTAAATGCTGGTACCACTAATTAATTCTTTTTATTTGTTCTCGTTATTTCCATACCTATAAAGTAAACAATTCTAATTTACTATTTCTTGAAGAGAATAAATTAAGTGACCTCATTAGTGACCTACTTTCGAAAATTACATTGCCTCGTCAGTCCATGTCTATAAGAGTATTATTTTAATGTTTATTAAAGAAGACTGCCATGAATTTTAATATTGATATCATCACTTATCAACATATTGCAGTTAGGGTTATATTAATAGACACACCTTTTCCTCTTCCCATATACCTAATAAATCAGCTCACTTCGGCGTGTAGTATACCTTATTGTTATGTTGAATTAGTAGTCAGTGGGACAAGGTTCCATAGCTGCAAGAGATTTTCGCATTTTCATGATCATAGAACTTATTTTATTTACAATATAGTAGTAACTAGTATATAGAAGGTTTTAATCTATTTTCAGAAACGTAATATTTGTTTACCTGTGAAGAGCGTTAGATAAAGTACTATACATATAAGTTGGTTTATTCTAACATTTTTATTTTTTAAATCTGAAGGTACAGTTGGCAGCTCTCATTTAATGATATCTTCTAGTAGTGAAGTGAAAAATTCATGGACCAGTGAAAGTTGCAAATAATGACTATAGAGGACTTATGAACTATGAAATTAAGCATACATTAAAAAATGAGGATATAGTAAATACAATTACAGCTAAAAGAATACAATGGCACGTACACATTGAAAGAATGGAAAAACGACAGGGTACAAGGAAATCACAGAATGGAGACCGAACGAGAAAAGATTGGCTGGTAGACCAAAAAAGATATGAAAAATCTGGGAGTACGTGACTAGAACAAACAGATACAGGACAGAGAAAAATGGAGAACAATAGTCCAAGCTGCAAATGTTTTAAGCTGTAATTAAATAGGGTAAAATATGAGCTCTCCACCCACAAAAATACAGGGTCAAAAGAGTGCAATTTGAGCGAACAAAACCAAATACAAAAAAGAGAATTTTATAGGATTTATATACATTTAAATGGACGATTTGATAAAACTTTCATATTATGACCATTAAATATTGAATATAATTAAAGTACTCATAAATAAGATAGAGTTGTTGTTTGGTGAATATAAATATTTTTCTGTTTCAAATAACTACTCAAAAATACTATAGATTGTTGTTATCAAGGCTTTTGAGTTAATTTTAGTGTATATATTAATATATTTTCGTAAAATTAAAATTTGTTGTTATCGGTGTTCCTTCGAAAGCTAATTTGTGTGAAATATATGAATACGATAATCTCCTTGTTTTTCAAATGTAGTTATTTTTATTTCACTATGTCAAGAGCTAGATTGTTCAATTAATAACTTTTGTTTTTCTTAAACTTTCCTTTTACCTGTGTAGGTCTGAATATATTATTCTTTGATGGCCCACACACTATTTTGAAATGATTACTTGATTCGCTCTTCCCTCTATGGTCAATTTGTCATGTTTTATGACTTGTTTTCACAGATTTCCAACTACAATAATGAACTGATGTTGTTATTGTTACACTGTTACGGTCGTAAAGGTCTCACACTTTGTACATTGTTAATTTTTCTAATATTACTTTTAGGAGATATTTAAATTTTATTATAATGATCTGTAGTTCAAACATTAATACATATAGGTGGCCATCCTATAGTATATATAGTAAGGTTCTAAAGTAATGTTTAATGTAGTTTTATACGTATCGAGTTATTCCTGAAACAGGACAATTTTTGTTATACAATAATACAAAATGTATGCCCATTCATCAAATTTTATTAAATTATTTTTGTTCAACTTTAAAAACGCAAAAGCACTTGATTTGATTTTATCTTAGAAGTATTTGTTGATAATGAACACATTACCTGCAACCAAATCCACGAAATCTATTATGTGTGTAGAAACTAGAGCAAACTAATCTTAAAAATGTCTGAGTAACGTTCAGGTTTTTCTCAAAATACTTTGGTATTCTGATGTTAATGCCTGTACATTCATTTTATGGGGACTATGTGTATAAGCTTCACATACCCAGTGCGAGTTTTCCTAATTCCAGAAACAATAATTGTACTAATTAACTATTCCATTCCAATAAAATATATCTTCATCCCAAAAGAGTTGTTTCAGGAAAAATCCATTATTCTCGTAACATCGTCTCATCATTTTCTTACAACTTTGCTTATGCCTAACGTAGTATTGTTCCAAATGCTCTTAAATAAATGGTATTTTTCTGTTTTCAATCATTGATTAAGACTCAACATGATGTTTGGCTAATGTAACCCTGACAAGAATGAACCTGCCTGCAAAGTTTTTCACTTTACCATATTCCATAACTTGGAAAATTGATAAACAGTGTTCGAAAGTTCGGAATATATATTAAGAAGAGTACAGTTTGGTGCTTGATAGCAGTAATATTTTATAAAATAATAAAATTATATGCATATAAGTTACAAAAACAATTTACAAACTCATATCGAACAAAATTATTGATTGTGATATATTTATTGTTGTTGCAATTGTTTCTTCAAACTGAGATATGTCAGTTTAAAATTTGTTACGAAATATTTTAAAATTGTTTTTTTTTAATAATCTAAAGAATATGCATAGATTACACTTAGATTATCTATTTAAGTTGTTTTATTATTAAAATGATCATCTTAAGCAATACATATTGTTTCTAAGAACAGAGGTTTCTTTCCATTGTTATTACTCTGGTAGATTTATAATATATACAATTTGCTTCATAAAATACGTGTACAGTAAGTAAACATCTGTTAGGTTATATTTATTGAGATCTAATAACTAAAAAAATATATCTTACATTGTATGTAGGATGTTTTTGCCTCGTTTCCATTTTAAAGAATGTCTTCTTATTCTAAATACGAGGGATCTATTCATATCAAAAATTAATACTGAGTCTAAGTGAATGAAAATATGTCACATTCATTCATATATGAATTTTGTTACAGGATATTAGTAGGAGCCCCAGAGGGACAATCAATCTTTCAAGACGCGAATGTTGTTAGAAGAGGTGGTACTGTCTACAAATGTAGATCTGAAGGTGATGATGTATGTGAACAGATACCCTTCGACAGAACAAGTAAGTGAAACATAGGCATGTAAAATATCAGTGCTCAAATAGGATTATACTTTGAGATAGACACTTTTTTATATGATACTAATAAATCGGTACATGTTAGTAAACATGATTAGAGGGTGATTCTGAGTAAATATACAGGCATCAGGCAACAGAGCTTTCTTTCGTTTCCACTTATTCTTGTTTTAAGCGCGATTTACCAATACGACCACTTCCTCCAGAGTTCCGTAGCTTTTGGTTTTAATAATAAACATTTTCGATATTTGATCTTGTAGTTGTTTCTAATACAAAAATACCACCATCCGTACCAGCAATCCGTGATTGCTGAAATTTACTAAATACGTTCATATTGGAATTTTCCATAAAGCTTTAGAGAACCTTTATATATATCAAACTTCCATATTTCACTTTTTATACACTCTATAGGGTGTTTTAAGAAAAGGATAGATAGAAAACTGAAAAATATTTGAGGTTTACACAGTAAAAAATTTTCGTAACGCCATCCGAATTTAAGGTTAATGGCGTTGAAGAAAAAAATATACCCGTTCTTTACGGCAATACTCGCCTAAGGTTGATAATATATTCAAAATTTTAGTACAGTTTGATTAATAATATCTAATTTAACAAATAACATTATTTCATACTAACATATTGAGGCCTCCAATAGCTTAGTGCCCATACTTATTTAACTTTGAAAAACAAGATCCTATACTGATTAGACTGGATTTTTGTGAAACGTTACAAGAAACGAAAGCTCTCAGTCCCATTTTTTTTTTAAATATTTTACGCGACAAAAAATTTTCAATTCACATAATGCTTACTAATTAATAGTAATAGTAATAATAATAATAGTAATAATAATAATAATAATAATAACTTTATCAATACTTGACAATCGCATCGGATATTACTTCATAATTTTCAAAGCAAAATATTCCGAAAATGATACACAGTATCGAGTTTTATCAAGAGTACCTTCTTGATGTAAAATAAAATGATATTTAAGTTCACTTGAAATTTTGCTTAATAAATCTAATATTGAAATAATTATGTTCAATACTACTTGGTACGAACCGTGTAACTAGCGCCGTCTATGAGAGTGAGACATAAAACCAAATTCATTAGATGTATCAGCTTCCAAAACATATTCGTATGAAATTTCAATACAATTTTGCCAGTAATTGCGGCAAAATCGTAAAGAACGTGTATATTTTTTTTCTTCAACGTCATTAAACTTAAATTCGGATGGCGCTACGAAAATTTTTTACCGAGTAATCCCCAAATATTTTTCAATTTTCTATCTATCCTAGAGACGAATGTAACTTTTTCAATTTGTCATTTCGCAATATAAGACCTTTTGATTGTTGAACGTTGAAAATATTGATTTTTAATTGCTTACTCACAGTAATTATCTACAATTTTCCTTGAAATGTATTAATTTGTATCATTGTGTTATACACAATATGCTACGTCTACTTGTTTTTCTGTGCGAATATAAAAATAATCTTGTACTTATTAGGAAAAATTTAGGCATAAAAAAATTCTGTAACAAATTTATGTAACTCTTTCAAGTTAATAGCTCCTATGGTCTAATTATTCTATTATGCTCTTCTAAATGTTTAGTTTAACGGAATAGTGAGTGCACATTTAGAACGAGAATTTTGCTTATTAATTCTTTTCAGTAGGGTCAACTCTTCAGAAAAAAATACTTTGTTAAATATCGGATCCTCTTTGCAACTGTATTGTCGATATTTCGAGGATAAATGTATTTGTTGATAAAAATGGAGCAAAGGTTTCTTCGTGGTTCCTGAGACCACTGTAAATTCCTTTGCAATTGCTAGTTATTTTGCCACAGATAACGTCTTTTAAAATTCACGGGGTTGACCAAATGAATAACAAATACAAATATATTACATTCAATTTGGAGCAAACTCGATTATAATGTATTTATAGTGTTCGAGTAAAAAAGTGTCCAATTTTCAACACAAAATAGCTAAAACGAGATTTTGGAAAAAAATGGAAGCTCCAAAAATTGAAAAAATTTGGAGATATTTAAGAAAAGCATAAAACCCAGAACATATTCAAGCTTAAATTGAAAAATTAGCCTAAACTTATAAAGTCATAGAGACTGAAAAGTTAGAAATTGAGTAATATAAGTTGAATTTCGAAATTTTATAATAAAAGTTTGAAGATTCGAATTTTAACATAAACGCATTCGAATTATTTTGTATATTTGCTCCTTTCTTTACTTGTTATATGTTGAGGTATAACCAAAGATTATAATTTCTTTTGTTATCAAAACAGTATTATTTCTTATTATTATGCGATACAATACTTTTATTTGAAAGACGTTAGCTCAACCAATATGAAAGTTAAACTAGATTTGACTCTGGGTGAGACAAGACCGTTCCAACTGCAATCAGGGCTATGGCGTCCATTTTTTGGGATACGCGTACGATAATTTTCATTAACTATGCGAATTATGCGAACTTATTGCAACGTTTGAGCTAAAAAAATCAATCAAAAACGGCTGCATTTGGCTAAGAAGAAAGTATTGTTTCATCAAGACAATGAACCAGCTCACACATGCGTTATTGCAATGGCTAAAATTAATGAATTAAAGTTTGAAATGCTACCTCGAGCACCCCATTCGCCAGATTTAGCCCCCTCAGATTATTTCATGTTCTCAGACTTGAAAAAGTGGTAGATGTTCAAAAATTCTCCAACAATGAAGAGGTGATGTCGGCAGTGAATGGTTGTTTTAGGAGCTTGTCGATTCTTATTATAAAAAGAGTATCGAACTTATTGAACATCAGGGGGAAAGTGTGGGGAGCTAAAAGGAGAATACGTTGAAAAATAAATATATTTTTTAAAAATTATTTTGTTTTCTTTGTTGGGCCAGGAACTCATCATCATGTATTCTGATGTACGAATATTATTCTTCAGACTCCAAAATTTACTTTTCTATAGCGTTGTTGTATAGCGTTCTATGTTGTAGCGTAACTATCATTGATTATGTCTCGAATCATTGCATTTGTTTGATCAGTAAACAAAAGAAAGAACACTAAATTTTTATTATGAGGATGTATCCTAGTCGTTTTCTCACATATTTTCCACTTTTTTGTTCAAATGAATATTCATAGGTAAACATGAAAGACGTCAAACTGTATAAGCATAAACGATATCGCGATAAGAAATTATTTCCTATAAAAAGATACATCAATAAATAAATTTGTCGTCAAGATCTGACAAGTATCTTGACCGCTTCAGTTTCAACAAAACAGCGGTTTTGTATTTTAATCTTTCATTCCCTTCCATCCCAATATGGGCACTACAAGAATGGATCTTCGATAACAAAGTGAAGCCGCTTTAATCGATTAGCGAATGAGGAACAAAATGAAATATGAAACTATTTATTTAGTCAATTTTAAGTACAAATACACTCAAAGATATCACCATTTAAAAGCAATATTAGAAACAAATTTTTTATAACACTATTTGTGTGTGTTAGAAAATTTTTATATCGATAAACAGGCGTATTATTTGATGAGATGGTGGACGCAATATTAAAAATGAATTTAATAAATTCCAAAACTTGATCTGACAATGTCTTTTTTTTATGTGCCATTCACAACTCGCGGCATATTTTATTGTTAGCAATTAATGTACATACTTGATTACTTTAAAACTTTCATTTAAAATGCTCAATCACATTTTTCTCACTTATTATACTGTACTAAATCCACTTTCCATTTGTTTCTTACTATATTTGGTGTCTTTTTCAAAAAAAATCTATTTTGGTCTTGATTACAATATTAAAATAAAACTTTCTCCCATCTTACAACTTTGGGTAAAAATTATTGGTTTTCCACTATTTGAGAGGTTCAGGCAGAATGCTCTTTCTTATTCCCACCTTTAAGACATTCTAATGCAACTGGCATAAAAATGGAGTTGTTAAACCAATGTCAACAAAATAAAAAAATTGTTGTTTACAAAGCTATTTTGATATCGTATTATTACAACCTATTTTTAAACTCCTAAATTTTGTGCCAAAAATATTGCGACATCGTTAGTCAGTGTTGATGAAACGATCGTTTTTGAAATCAGGGTCGGTCTTAAATGGAACATTGGTTTGTTCACTATTCAGTTTCTTACGTGCACTGGAGCTGTATGGACCAAACATTAGAATTTTCTAATTTTGGACCTCAGGATACAGTCTAATACGGATATACGCAATAAATCATTGAGATTATATATTATTCCAATATATAGTTAGGGAATTATGTCTGATATATGTTTAATTCATAGGCCTCCAATTCTGAATTGAATATTTGAGCTTTTGAAATGTGTAACTCCTAGACTTTTATTAATTTATTCTCATTGTGTTATTACGCTTTACAAACCACGTATATCACATTTTATCGAAATATATACGACAAATTTCTTAATACAGTCGACCAAATCGTGGGTAGATCATACCTCTTTGAAATCTATTACCTAACAAGATCTCAGTTGGAATGTGGAATTGTAATTTATGATGACCTTTCTCATTAAGTTGGTTGTTACGATCTAACACACCCATTTGTCGGCGCCTGCTGTCCACTGTTTACACTAATTTTATAATTGCAAAGTCAATTGTTCATGCGAAGTTAATTAAATAATTGACTCAGCTTATATTTGAAATTATTTCATCTTATAGAACATGATTTTTCCCCTAGAAGAACGAAGGTTTTGAAATTTACAAATTTTCTTAAATTAAAACGGTGGTCACTAAAGTTACCGTGTTGAAATTTATGGATTCTCTTGACATTCATACTGACTTTTTCAAAAAGTGAGTGAAATTTTTTGGTTGATTATATTGATTAGTTTTATTAGCAAATAACTTCCCGCGGACCGGTTTTACGAAGTAGATAATCAGTTTATATATTTTCGAACTCATTGATTCTAATTTCTTGAGGTGTTACACCAGAGCGATTAGATTTGGCAATAATATTTATGTTGCATATAAAGCAATCATTTCCTGACAGGAGTAAAATGAAGCATCATTCTACAGCCACTCATGTGCACAGCTGGACACAAATCGTCAGATTATTGGCAGAATTCCAGTACTATTTTACGAAAAACTAAACAAATTTGAATGAATACTTGATAATGGGTCAGTCTTCTCATGTGAAAAAATACAATTCTTCTAATGATTTCAGCTAAACTAAAGCACGAATACATATATTCAAAGTGGGCCACGGAGTATAGACACTATTTGAACTTATATTATTATTTTAATAATGCAACCAGACTTGAATATTATCTTTGTCCTATAAAATTAAAGATTTATTTTGTTTTCACCATAGTACCATCCTGTAAACCTTAATTAATGTCTAAAAAACTTTTAAATCTTGTTTGTAAACATTAATAACGTTAACAAATGTGACTGATGTTGGTAACAGATTGCGTGTGGCTTCCCCTTATATAATAAATATCAAAAATTCTGTTTAATATCGTTTTATAATGAATACCATATGGTTCAGATAAGTTTGTGTTGAAGCACGGCTGGTAAAAAATAGGTGTATATAAAATTAACAGGATAACTTTAATCATTTTATGAAATCATCGTTACCGGTTGTATATTAAAAAAGTCTTCATATTTTTTTCTCTGTCTTGAAGAAATTATTGATTACCTGCACTATTGCAGTATGTATTTTCTCTTTTCCTTTTATAAAACATTTGCTTACGTTTTATCCATTTATAGATACTTCAAGGCATCATATCAGAAAATTATGGAAATATTGTACTTATCGTATTTGTCAATACTGCTTTGATTTATTATAATCCAGTGGCAGCTCATGATAAAAAAAATTGATATTATGCTTCTAAAAAAACTCACATTTTATTTTAAAGTAAATTCGCAATCACTTTACTTATCTGGTTTGTCATCGTTACCTTTTTCTTGGACGGTTCTAGCTTTATTATATCCCAGAAGCTCAGTAGAATATTGAATTAGTGGTCGGTTAATATCTGAACGAAGCGTAATATTGTGGCACATAAGTCCTTTTCTCGCTCTATTTTGGATTAAAAATTATTATTGTTTCCTATCCTCAGCTGTCGAATATTTATATGCTAGACTTTACTACACTACTGCTTTAATGAAGTCAGTTTTAGATGTCATCTTATCTTTTGGCGTTTTTGATTGTTTGTATGAAAACGACCACAAAAAACATTTATTCCATTTAGAATATTTTCAAACCATGATAATCTTTCATTTATTCGATTCAAATACCAGAAGAATACCACAAATATTTCCATCAAATAATTTTATTATTTTCTACTAGCATTATCTTATCCTACCGCAATAAAAATTGTTATTCGGATCATATTCGTCAAAAATATGCTTAGTTTTCTATAAATACCATTTTTCAAAGAATCGTCTAGAAAAATTTGTGCTGGATTTCCAGACGTATTTCCAAATTCGTCGATTGATCCATGCTTTTGTTACTTAAAAAATATTTGTTCTTCCAACACCAGTATAACAGAAACACATTTCAATGGAACAATTTTTCACTTTTAAAGGGTGATTAATGAATAGGCTTCAAAAACATAAGTTATAATTTTTTACTGTTTATAATTCATGTAAGTCATACAATATTTTTCTCCTAACTAAACAACGATTTGTATGTGAAGACATAACTTTAACTACAATGAAAAATTACAAATCCAATATAATATTGTTACGAACACGTCTCCGCCCTGGAACCGATCCTGCCTGGATTTAGCGGAATTCTAAAATCCGGCAGGGCGTAGCATCCTTGATGTTTCATTTTATATATAGTTTTTATTATAGCAAGCGGTTTATTTACATTGTTTCACAAGAACAAGAAGAATTTAAATAAATTATTGAAGTTAGTTAAATGCTAGTAATAAGTGAATTATTATAAGTTTGTTTAGTGTAGTGTATAGTGTTCAAATCAATTAAAAACGTTTATTACCTCACCCCTCGAATAGAAATCATATAAATAAATAAGAAAAACATTACATTAGTGTCAGATGTGACCTGAAAGTGACGGAACTGAGAGCCTAACTGGAAAATCGCAAGTTATAATCGTCCGGTAAGAAGAGTGAGTTAGTAATAAGACTCAAAGTGGCACTGGTAAGTGACAGATTTGATCCAGAAACTTATCTATTCGATACGAGTCCTCCACCTTGATCTCGTCAATTTTGACATTGAAAAACGATATTCCTGTCAATATGGATGAAAAAGTTTCGAACATAAAGGACGATTTTTCAACTATGAAAAATGATATTTTGCCCAATATTGACGAAAAGACTATCACGGAAAACCGACATTATCGCTGACGTGGAAAACAAAATGTCATCTCTAAAATCAGATAAAGATAGAGAATAAAATGACAAAAATGGATGAGAAAATCAAAGAGTTAGAGAAAACGTTGCAAATTCAAGACATTCCAGCAAAAGAAAAGAAGATAGAACATATAAAACCATGCAATATACAAGCACAACTCAACACAGAAGAGATCGACAGTTTCATACGAGTGAAGGCCCAAGCGTTTGGCGGTACGACGACTTGGACTAATTACGTTAAACAGTTCAAGGCAGCCGTTGAAATGAATAATTTGTCAGATAACATAACCATTGTACTGCGAGGAGAGGCCTTAGATGTACTCCAGACGTTGCCCGACTTGTCCGATTCGCTGATCCATCAGGACCCGAGAACATGATAGAATGCTTGCGCATCCTGGAATTCATTGATGACCTTCGTGACCATGATATACAGAGGACGTTTAGATTAACCAATCCAAAAACTTTAGTTGGTGCCCTGACTGCTGCTCTTGTATATGAAGCAGCTACGATAACAGCATATCACAAGGTCAGAATTATACATGAAGAGGGTAACGAGAGCAAGTTGATCGAATCGTCAATTTGGTAAAAGGTATGGTTATAAAGAAGCCAAGGAAGATTCGATGCTGGAATTGTGGAGAGCTACGGCATGTACAGGACACCCTGTCATACTGCTAGCTTCTTTTAGATGTTGCAATGACATTGTATACCTGGATGGAGAAGTGAATGGGTAGAAATATACTCTGCGAGAAACACAAATCCAAATGGCCATTGGTGGAGAAAAGTTCACACACATGAAGTTATCGTAGCTGATATTGAAGAAGATATGATTTTGGAGATGGACGTAATGAATCTTCATGGTTTCCAATTGGACTTTGGAAACAGAACCATTAAAGTGGGTTCTGAAGAAGTATTCCTTCATCCATTTGAGAGTAACACGGTGTTGGCAGCTGTACAGGAAGATACTGTTCTACCTGTAAGAAGCGAAACCATGATGGTAGCGTAGCTGCTGGGGGTTAGATCAGGTTACGTTAGGTTAGGTAATCGAAGAATTGAAATAAATTATTTAAGGTAGTTGATTGTTAGTGATAAGTGAATTATCATGAGTTACTTGTAGTGTAGTGAAGTGTATGTTTAAATAAATTCACCATACGAATAGAAATCGTATAAATAATCTAACCACTATAATATTAATAATCTAAAGAGACAAATAAACTAAGAAAATATTGTTTGATGAATATACTTACGCTTAAAATTCATAGGAATTATTACCATTAATTATTTTTATTTTCATATTTCTAAAGTATGTCAATGGACCTCTCTCATTCTGGAAATGATATGTTTGACATAGTTTTAAAAATAATAAGGTTTTATTGAAATAGAGTAGTATTATTTATAAAAACTGGTCAGTTGCGGAATTCCGCATTATTCTTTCTTATTTATATACTGGAAACTGAACTGCTTAGATAAAATTCAGAACATGAAGCTGATTTTTTTCGGTTCGTCCAAAAAATTAGCACTAGACAACTGATCTAGGACAATTTGCGACATATTTTAGAATATGACTAAGATTCTTGCAATGTAATAGATAGCCACACAGCTATTGCATCGCATCTTTTTCCACACATTTAGTTCATTACCACGCCTACGGTGAAGATTTTTGGTTACTTTATATGAAGTTTAACCTGATGTCACTAATTTTATAGACATCAATTGGATTTAAAGATTGCATCAAGCTTTCCATCGACTATAAAACTGCTTTTTGATATTAGAGGGAAATTATGTGAATAATAATACGTTTTTTATATTGGATCAATATGTTTTTTGGCATAACTGTACGATTTATGAAAATATCATTAGGTATTGATAACCTATACATATAAATATATTACTCAATGCATAATATCAAAAAATAATATGTATCCATTTACTTATATTGAGACATGAATTATTCATACACATATATCTGGACTTGAAAAAATAGGTTCATCAATTTTGCTTATTACTCTGGTCTTCTTTGATATTAATCGCTTTTTCATTTTTAATCGCATGCATAAGTTTTGAAACATCCTGTATAATAATGTATCTTTTTTAGGGTTTTTGATTCCAGGGAACTAATCTATTTTTATAATATGTTTTTTTATTTCTGTTATCCCTAACATATGTACAGATAGGATTTGATATTTTCAAATATGCTTAGACTGATTTTTTCTAGGAGACTAAAGTTTTTTTTACTCATCATTTTGTAGTTTTTATATGTCCGTAGAGGGTGAACTGAGGAAATTTTTATAATAAAGACTTTCTATAATTTTATATCTGAATTTGGCATGGTATATTTATTTTCAGAATATTTTTTGATGATAGAATAGTGATATAAAAAAATTGAAAATTTCAATGGATCGAACATACTTATCTCTTCTACTTCCTTTTCATTTAAGAAGTGTTTTTTTTTTGGTCAAAACTGATTTTGCATATCAGATGTTTTTAAACTTCCTGATTAATACGTGATACATCCAAGAAAAATATTGCCCTTCTTACAGTAACAAAATAGATAGTTACATAGTGAAGTTTTTTTATTCAGTAAAGATATTTATTATTTCCATATCAACACTGTAACAGCTACTTCCCGTTGCCGTAGAAATAAAAGATAAAATTATGAATTCACACTAGTGTATTATTATTAGAAAACCAGAAATAACTTTGTAATTAATGGAAGTGAATTTTTAATACAGTAGGAACTTTTATAATCCAACTTTCTGTTGGTGTAAAGATTTCTTAATTCTTGAAGTGTTATGTTGTTGATACGTCAATTTTAAAGAAAAGAATGAGATTAGCTTTGTACTTGAACATTTTACAAGTATAATTTAACTATGTATTTAAGTATACTAGATGGTTAGGAAAGAATCCTTTTCAAGTTATTCTTATATTTAATAATCTCAATGCTAACAAATGTATCTGATAGTTTATTGTTGAATACATTTTGTAACAGTTTCTCGGCAAAACATACCCAATTTTTTAACCTCTTCACATCAAATACTTTAACTCATTATCCAAAAATTGTTTCAATATATTGTTGGATTTATACATTTTGGAACCTACCCTGTTAGTTTGACGGGATTGAAAGGTATCAGAGCAAATCTTTCCTGCTTTTCGTTTAGATTTTGGTAAAAGGTAACTTCAAAAAGAGATTAAACCATAACGGTTAACTAACTTATCTACAATTTTTTTTCATATCCGCTAAGTACAGCCATAGGTACATCGTCAATAGAAATCCTTTCCGTATTCTATAATTCATTATGAAGGATGAAATGGAACTATATACCAGGAAATGAAGACCATTTTATGTTGTATATAATAAAAATGATCAACCTATGATGATAATGGTCTTATTCTTGAGTAAATTATAAACAGATACATTTTTAATTGAGTTCTAAACGGAAATTTTCTACATTGGTATCCTACTCTGGTAGAATACTGAAATTATTGGCTCATATAGCTGTTCTTTCATGTTTATAAAATTCCTTTTTGTATTGGTAATAGTTTGGATTCATTTAGATTTTAGTTAATCAAAGTTATTCTGCTGTTATATCAGCTACAATATCATTAGAGTTAAGTCCAAGATACCATAAGTTTTATGGGATTGGCATGCTAAGAAATACGGAATTTACATCAAGTAAGATTAAAATTTCCTCATCTTTAATTATTATATTCTCCTATCTAAGTTTTGACACAGAAAATACTTTGATAACCATTTGGATATAATATTCTATTCCATTTCTTTTTCTGCTTCTAAATATAAGCAATGTTCCTTCTTTAAACCTGCGAAAATTTAGAAATTCATTAAAATTTTCGTTCGGTATTTTCCTAATGATGCCAAAACTTTCCTCTGAAAGTTGTTCAGAAGTCAGATCTCGTTAAATGTTACTATTAAGAATAAGCATGTATTCCTAAAGAAAAAGGATTTGTATTTTGTGAAAAGTTTGAAGAATTGTTTCGATTTAAAAGCCGACAAAGTAAACAGGATTTTCAAAATTGACAAAATGGATTATTTCTAAAGAGTTGAAAACTTTGATCGAAGCAGGATCATTCAGTAAAATGATCACATGTGTGAAAAAACACTTGAATATTGCATTCAATGAAATTGTATATGGGGCAGACTTTACATAGAATTTAACTCAAAATATCTATCTGTGATATTTACTTATGAACGCAAGAGAATGGATAATTACCGTTTTTAGAAACCGTAGTAATTGAAAATACAAATAGGTAGGAATTTGATGTTTTAAGAGGAACACCGCTGCATGTAGTTACATTCCGGTTAATTATTTTCACTGTATTCAACATAAAATGATCAGTCTAAATTTCCTGGTATATCGTTTGTTTAATTGTCCACTTAACTTAAAAGATACATTAAAGAAAGAACGTCTATTGAGGATGTAGCATTACTTAACTGTTATGATGAGAAAATTGCAAATTTTGCAGATTTGAAATTAGGTTGTAGATACAACAATACATTGAAATAATTATTGAGTATTCCAAGCATAAAGTACTAGATTTGGAAAATAATGGTATTTCCAAATAATTGTAATGATTGTGACAATAACTATCTTGATCAAAACTAAATATTGCCGAGCGTGCTGTCAGTCATAATCATGGAATAAATATAAAGGATGTGAAACTGTTAAAAATGTATTCAACAATAAAGTGTTAGATGCATTTGAAAATAAGAAAATTGTTAAATGTATGACTTGTTTATACAAAGACTCTTCCTTACAGCCCACTACAGTTTAATAGTTGGACAATATATAATTGAATAATTCTCCAGTTCTGCTCGCAATGTATTGAATATTTAGTTTTGATAGAATTTTTGTTGAATAGCTTAAAGATTTACCCTGTATTCGTGTTATGATTGAAACAAAGCGATATCGAATGCATGTTTATTCGGCGAGAATTCACAAAGGGACGCGAATCACGATGCGAAATCCTTGTAACATGTCAACTCAAAAAAATGCGGGATTTCTTCCAAACTGGGTACTGTTGAGGCTGGACCCCTTTCATCTTTTCAGCATTCAAAAGTCTTCTCTCTCGGCACTAACTTGGAAATCTACAAATTCGTTTCAATAAAATATTCCTATCTATATATAGAGTAAGCGTGTAGATATCTGCATACAATGGAGAAACTTTTATTTATGTACTCGATTTTTTAACCATATTGGGATAATAAATGTTTATCTAATAGATTTTAATATTTTATAATTTACTAATAAATGCATAAATATGCAAAAGTAATATTTAAAATTTACTGGACACTCTTACACTTCTATTATGGTTCTGTACAAGCTACAAAAGTATTTAGAAAAAAAATATGAAATTTTTATTGGGCCAAAAATACTCAGTATTTAAAGCGATGGTAACTATTGCAAGAATTGAGCTTTGGACTAAGTTTATGGTTTTGGTTCGTCTCTCTCTAAAAAGATTATTTCTAATAGTCATCTTTCAAGTTGAAATGGGATTAGTTGCTCTACTTACTGTTTTTAAAATTCTACAACTCTTGAATGCTTTCAGATTTGTATTCCACTTTTCCATGCTATTAGTTACCTACGATATTCCGTATGATACAGGTAGCTACCGACTGAAATATCGTAATAGGCTTTCTTGCAAAATCTACTACTTATGGAAAGACTTTATTACTACCAAATCTTCATAAAATGGTGCAGGATGTACCTATGGGAAGTTGATAATATGGTAAACAATAATTATTTTTTATGATTTTCTTTCGACTGTACTACGTTGGTATGGGTATTTAAAATCATTTATATCTTATAGGTTAGAGACCTCCTGCTTATTTCAACATGCAATCAGTACCTACATTGCAAATATACATATATACTTTAATTACTACTATGAACAAGTTGGTTGTTTGTTATGCAGTACTCCTATGAGTATGCCCAGCGACATAATTCCTCGCTGTTTTCTTTGATAATTTGTATTATATGTAGGAACTAATATAACTTAACATATATAAATATACACTTAAAAACGATACGGCAAATCCAATGGTTCAGTTCTTTTTAATCTTTGTGTTTGTTCACTGTTGTCAAGTCATAGCTCGGATGGTTGTTAAGTCTGTTTAAGTAGCCTTTACTGTAAGCACTTATTTCTTCTTTGACAGAATTCACTTGGAGAACCTCGGTGATTGTGCGTAATACTTAGATTGAAACCTCTCGATAATCAAGGTGAGATTTGACTGCTGTCCTTTATAAGTGGACAATTGGCTTGAAGGCGACTTTGTAAACAAGGAGTTGATTTTGCAACGACAATTTGGATATACGTCTTAGTAGTAGCCGAATTTAATTCTCAACTGTTTCCCTTACGAAAATAACATGCAAAATTGGGGTAAGCAACATTCTCAAGTACAGGAGATTTTCAGCAATGAAAATTGAAAGATAGCCGTTTTTACCAAACTGTATCAGAGTAGGATCTGGAGGAAAGGTAGACGTTAGAAAAGCAAATATCAATTTATATATAGTAGGTTACTTTGATATAATTGCTTAACTCATTGTTACTAACATGTCTGATTAATGATAAATAGAGTCACATTACCTTACAGAATTGACAAACTAGTAAATAAATAACATCCCAAGAGGGACTCCCATCCCTGAAACCAAGATACAAAACAAGGTGGTGAAAGTGGGTACAATCGAAAAGAAGTAATTTCTGGAAGGGATTTTCATCTATTGATTGAAATACAAATGTACCAATCAACGGTATAAACGAATACCAATGAGAATCGAATACTTATCGTGAAATTCTACTCAGACATGGAATTGTTAAGACAGGTTAAAAAGAAAATATAGATTTTCTGCTTCTTAGTTTACCTATTTGTAATGTTGAGTATTGACTTCCTAAACTATCATTTAGACACAAATTTATGATTTATTTTGAACAAGACTCAGTTATTTCATGCGTTATATAAGTACTCGGGTTTTCATTATTTGTAACCATTTTTATGTAAGTACCAATTATACAATTTATTTTTCACTTGACTCGGTATTTCGTGCGTTAATTGAATTTTACGATAAGAGCTCTGCCCCTCATCCTTAATACTCATTAGTACTCATTTTTACAGTTAAGTATTCAATTAGTATTTTGATTCCATAGATGAGAACGCCCTTCGGAAACGTATTTTTCAATTTTTTCGACTTTTTAATTTGATACTCGAACTTTACGAACACCAATCGGTTCCTATTCGTTTGTAAAACCTCGTGTACCGTCGGGTATTTCATTTGTACTTTGATTGAAAACACCTATAAAAAGTATTTTTTCACTTATTTGACGATGTTTCAAGTTAATGCAATCCTATCAATGTCACTAGATTAAGCATTGATTGGACCCATTTTGATCCAATAACACATGTAGTACCACATACCATCCATTAATATTTGAAAATCGTCTCCTACCCATATTGGATCTAATTTTGATTAGTCCATAAATAGATGTTAAAATTACATTTCCATTTTCATATAGGGAATAAGTCATAAGCAAAATATGTCGCTACTAAGAATTATGTTCTTATTTTGAAGAAAATCCACGTCAATCAAAAACAACAACAAATATAATATATAAATATTCCATACCATGTTAACGCTGTTGAGAAGAAACAAATTATTTGTTTCAGTTAGACATTTTTACTGTTATTTACTATAATAATTCGATCATTAACTGTTGTTTTCCAATCAATAAGAATAATTATATGAAGTTCATTCAAATTAAAAATGATAAATTTCTACTTATTTATCAGACGTCTTCAACTGAATTTATTTGCGATAAAGTGAAATAATACGTCAATATAGACGTAAATTGTGGGGCTCTGACAATAAATTGTTCAGTTTCCTGGAGAGGGGTGTGTACTGCAGATACTAATGGTTAGTTTTGTTTGAATTTTCTCAAGCATGTTGCTGTACTTTTGAAACTAGTTTAGTGGCGACATGTGTGCTCTTCACTTCTCTATGATTACCTGCGTAGCCGCCTACGGTTGACCACGAGAACCGCTCCATTCTTCTATTCCGCAAGTTTCAGATTCATTTCTTCCATATACTCCTATATCTGTCAGACTTACCAGTCAGTTTTGATACTCCGGTTATTACCACAGGAAGGTCATCAGCATAACTAATAAGGGTGAAATATGCGGCATCTATAAATTGAGAATTTTGTCATAATAGAGGTTCAATGAGGTGGGACTTAAGATGGATCCTTGTGGTACTCCATTATTCATTTCCATATGATATTCCCACACAATCAAGAGCTCAAGAGACTATCTTATGAAGATAGCTTTTCACTAAGTATTCTAAATATGGTGATATACTTCGGTTACGGAGCGCTTGTACTATCCCCATGCAAGAAGCTGAGTTGAGTGCATTTTTTGCATCAATTGATACCAACTACAGAGTTCCTAACTATGATACACAAAGCATCAGTTTTGCCCCACTATTAACCAGCTTTACTGCATTTTTGAAAATCTTCTCGCATGTTTCATTGTTATGATATGTATTACACTAATAAAATTTTTAAAAACATTTCCCATACAGTTAAGCAAACACAAACATCTGTAAGATGTTCTATTTATTAGATAGTCCAATTATATGCTGATGATACCGCACTCATTGTTTCCGTATCAGACATACACTTCTCACATCTCTCAACATCCGATTCCAAAAATTTTTTTGTAAAATTCTCATAAAACCCAAGCCATCGTTTTCAACTGCTCAACCTGAGCGTAAGACTTCTATCACGTAATATCCGCATGATGCTTTGGGGAGAACGACCCGATATGATGGAACCTTTATAGAACATAAAATAAGAATAGCAAACAGAAAAAAATTGACAATTCAATCTGCCTTTTCTAAAACCAAAAATAGAACACCATCGACTAACATAGTTTTTGAAATTCCTTGTTTAATTTGTGATAAGAAGTACTTTGGTCCGTCTAAGAGATCACTAGTCAATCGGATACAAAAGTGATAGTAAATTATATCCAGACAGATTCTCTTTAGCAGAATATGTTTTCTATGAAAGTCATTCTACAGATTATGAAAGAAAATAACCAGTGCTCGGCAAGCTTTCATGGAAGGCCTGTCAACGGGTATTAAGGTACCTTCAGGTAAAGGGAAAAGACTAATAATCGTCCATATTGGAAGCGAAGAGGGATTTTTAAAAGAAGGTTTGCTAACCTTTCAGTCGTGCCATATGGGAGATTACCACGAGGACATGGATTCGGTTGTTTTTGAAGATTATTTTGGTGAAATGATAAAATATCTTCCGACTAATTAAGTAGTAGTTATGGATAACGCACGTTATTATTCTCGACGCTTAGAGAAGACACTAACTTCATCTTGGAGAAAACAAGAAATTATTGACTGGTTAACCACCAAAAATATTGAATTTGAAGATAATTTAATAGAAAAAGAACTATTAGCTATAGCAAATTTACACAAACATCATTTTATGAAATACGCCGTGGAAAATATAGCAGAAAAACATAGTGTAACTAACTGTGCTGCTCCATATCATTGCGAACTTAATCCTATAGAACTTATATGGGCGCAAGTGAAAGGATTTGTAGCAAGACACAACACGACATTCAAAATGAAAGACGTTAAGCTACTGTTTGATCAAGCAGTCATTAAAGAAGAGGAGAAAATGTGGGATCTTGGCTACTTGATCGATCGGACCGTCGACCCGTTAATTATAACGTCAAGAGGAGATGACAGTTCCTCAGATGACGAAGAATATTATAATTTTTTATAATTTAATTTCTGTATAATGTATTTTTTGTATAATGTTCAATAAAATAAAATTATTTCCTTTTTACGAATATCCTACCGGCACGATTTTGGCACAGTATTTTCAGTGTTTGTGAATGGATAACAATAGGCTAAGCCCATATATTGACCCCAACCCAGGTGGTACTACCTGCACTTGTTAAAAAAAATACAATGAAATCAATGCCAAACTATGAAAGTGGCTTGAATATTCGTTGGGTCAATCTATGGTCCCTTTACATACCTAATTTTATAACTCTATACCTTTCGGAAATAAACTATAGATTTATATTTAACCGAAAATTACTGAAAAGTGATATTATTTATAAATTTAAGAGAATATAATTCTGTGGTAACACCATATCATTGAAAGTTTTATCAATTGTGAAGGAGATATTGTTAAACTTTTTTACATATCATATTTTAGTGATTGTTGTGAGATTGAATTTATGGTCCAAATATTATATAAAAATATATAAATTGTGATATGTATATAAAGATATTGCAAAATTATTATCGTCTAATTAACGTAAGTAATTTTCAATTTTATATCAGATAATGTCCGATTATGTTTTAATCAAACCGAAACGGATGTTGCAAAGTAGATCTTTTTTGTACCTTGTGACAAATTTCATGATATTTCAGTATATTTAGATAGCTTTGATTCAACCTACAATTCAACGCTGAGATTCAAGTTAATCAAAGCTTATATTCATACACCAAACAAACTCATATGCTTTAGAAACACGGTTGATTATTTTATTATATGAGTATCAGAACGAGTATTTTAATAATTTGGTTTCATTCCAATTGTATCATCTAGATTAGATCTCCAACATATTATGGTTGACTTAAATATGTTCTGTAGTGTATACCCCACAATCCGCACTAAGTCATCACCTTTAATTCAAATTCTCAAACTCAGCAAGTTGCCCCATTTTCTGGAGTAGCACTATGCAGTAATTGTTTATTGGAGAGATAGGGATATTTTTGTGTGGGTGTTTGTGTTAGTTATGATTCATTTTAGGAATGACTCTGACGTAGGAAAAATTGCCTATTGTGTGCCCATTTGCCTACTACGCACGTAAAAGAATTAATAGGTTGATAAAAACATTACGATGGTGTGTGCTGAACTGGTTGGCGTACGTAGGAGGGAGTACAGCTATAAGTATATTATTTCCTCTCTCTGGCATTTGGTTGATGCACCAGTTCACCAGTTTACAGTTTACAGAGAACCTGAAACACCGACGAGTAGCGGGAATTTTTCAGGAATGGTAGTTTTCCGGTTATTCGTAGGGAATGACTAATAGCCAAAGTTAACATTTTTATTGAAAGAACCTGTGAGTTCACTTATCACAAAACAATAGCGTTTTGATTTGATGATTGGGTAGGGTGTATCATTGAATGAATATTGGTATCCTTTTGATATCGTGTTACTTTCATTAGAATTGCTCAAAGTCATACTGCGTGTTGTTACTATAAGCTTCAAATATTGAAATCTTTTTTTGTTCTATCAAAAATGACAGTGTGAACAATTGTATAAAAAGCCTCACATATACTTTAGATTATAAATATTTCATATTCCAGATAATGTTGGGTTTGGAGACATACCTATCGATGAGAAAAGTGGGCAATGGTTCGGAGCAACACTCAGCTCATCTGGGCGTATGGATGGTCCTATTGTGGTGAGCTATTTTTTTATCACTAAATTGATCAAATTTTTAAAGAAATTATAATTTTTCGATAAGCTTGCTTGTTTAAAAACATGAATATTCATCAGATCCATCCAAAAAATCACTTGTTTAGCTATTATATCGTAAATTTCCACCAAATAACTATTTTTTCGCATACTAAAGATACTAAATTGACAAGTATAACTTTCTTAAATATATGCAATATTTATGATACCATAGATAACATTAATTTTTTTTCTATTATATTTTTATCCTACGTTTAAGTAGCATAATGAGACTATATAGATGAGTCCAAAAACTGTCTTGAAGATATAGGCAATGGAAGGTTGTAGACTTTTTCTAATTTCTATACAAATGTTCTCAATAAAAGAGGTTATTCTATATTAAATTTATAGATCTCCAATTTCTTAAATTCGTATAACACGTTCGGCTTTGTATTCATACCTAAGCAGACCTTAATAATTTGAACAATTTTCATTTCATTAATTACAAAGAAAAACATAGAGTTTCATATAGTTGAAGCAGATAGTATTTATTCATGTCATAAGTGATGTATTGATTTATATCAGGGTTGTGAATGTTGGTTGATATTTTGATGAATACCAAAGTTGACCTTAAACGTGAAAAAATATTATATGTTCTCATGAAAATGTTTTTGAGCATGCTGGCACAATTTTGACCTCTATCAAAAAGGCATAGTCATTGTTTTATTGATTCAATTTGTTGTTTTTTCCAAATTCGCCAAATACTAGAACTTGGAAGTGAGACCTAAGCATCTTTTATCAATCTTTTAATAGGTCTACCCATTTTCTTCTATTCCCAGGGCCATTGAAAAAGTAATTCATAATAATAGAATATCCTAATTGTCTTAAAAACGCCTTGCATGATGTCATACGTTCCATTTCCTTAAAAACAATGAACTTCTATTTCATTTATTAATTATATTTCTTCTGTTTTCGAAATCTAAAGAAATAATGAATATTATTCGTTTCTCTTATAATAATTCCTATACCATGATTACGGAGATAACTATTACTGCTACTGGTATGTAAGTAGTTTTATATCTCAATAAATTGTTAATTTTTATATATATTGAAGGTCACAACGGATCGAACTGAAATTTTAATAATCAATTGGCTCCTTTGTTACTGATAGAAACCTATAGAAAGAAGAATAATGAAATCTATACTTATTCGTAAATAATATTATACCTAATATGGTTCGATTATTATCAGATAAGTTTTCCCGTTGTCTTTTAATTCGGGAATTTCTTTTTTTTAAACTTCTAGACAATAAAAATATTCCAAATAATTAGGTTAGGCTGCACCAAAATGGAATTCTAGATAGATTGGAAGGTGTGGTTTACGATATCCATTTCTTAGACTATTTCCTGTCGAGTTACTTGAAAAACATTCATAAAACAAAATCTGCCAAAATTCCGGAATTAAAAAATTAAATGACTACAGAGAGTAGTAGAATTAAGCACTATATGTATAATTGAGAGTTAACGGACAACATATTGAACATCTGTTGTAACTGCCTTGACATTATGTTTTCTTTCTTTTAACAACGTATAAATACACTGGTGAAAAAACTTTTGAACTTTTTTTGTTACACGAAAACCTATACCAAATTTTTATTGTACTACCACCAAACAATATATATATATATATATATATATATATATATATATATATATATATATATATATATCGATGGAATAAATTAACACATTTGTGACATCAAGACATATATTTTCATAAAATGTACACTTAGAAAAAATAATCTTCAATGTGCAATATATAGCTATGGTTTTCTTGAATGTTTGGCTTTGGTAGGTCCCTTGTGACTCTCCAACAGTAATCTGCTAGAATTCCAGGACTGTTATCCCTTGATAGCGCTTTTCTATTAAGAAAATGTCATGATGAAATCTTTCGCCGTGTTCGTCCACTGCAAATTCTCGGAGAAGAGATCCACATGAAAGTGCAGCATATGTATTTTTAAAGACATCCCAAAGCTTTGTATGAAATTATTAGCTCATTGATCAAGTCTTTCTAATTTTCCGCTCTATGCGGCAATTTTTCCAGATCATCCAGCTTTCCTTCAAAGTTTGTATCCTTCATTAGTTCCCGTATTTGTGGATCAATTAATATCTTTATCTTCTATCATCTTTAATTTTTATCCCGCTGAGTTTGGAAAATTTCTCTTTCAGGTATAAGAAAGAATCCACTGCCATCTTTAGGCTAGCTTTTACAAAATTTTTTAGTATGTCTTCAGGTTTCACTAATGAATCATTTTTAACATTCTTCTGCCCTGGAGTAAGTAATCCACCCTTTAGCCATATTTTCTCTGTGTAGTGACTTTCCCATTCACAAATGAAACAGCAACATTTTATGTAACAAAGCTGAAGCGCCAACAAAAGATCAATGACTTTACAATGTTCACAAACTTTCCAAACATGTTCACTGTATCTAATTTTATTTTAATATCAGAACCATGGGCAATCGGCACTGAAGGACATTTGTTTCCGTTGTATAGCAACAATGCTTTTAAGCTTGTTTTTGAGGAAACAATGAACAATCGCCAGTGACTTGGATCACAATAGACTAAATCATCTGCTTTAGAAAAGTAAAGTTTCATTTCATCGTCACGATGTCGGCAATAAGAAATTTTCGTACCAGGGGAAAGTAAATTCCAGTCGTTAATCTAGACACCAAAAGCTCAGCTTGTTTTCGAGACAAATTAAAATCACGTACTAAATCGTTCAAATCACTTTGAATCAATAAAAGTGGTTCTTTTGAAGTTCACGGTTCTTAACTTCGGGTTGATTATGAACAAATTCCGATCTAGATGCGGAATCCTGGCTTTCTGTTTGAGTTGGAGGCTTTGGCACAGGCCGTTCGGCACTATGTAGGAATGGTCTGTTGGCCGATGACAAGTTTGGGTACTGGACTGTGTGTTTGAACTTAGTTATACAGTCGCCTAAATTAACTTATTCAAACAAAAACACGTAAATGAGGTCAGAAAATAATATATGGCTGTCGCAAAATAACTATATGTGATTGAAACAAAATAATAATTTTTTTAATGAGGGTTCATCACAACAAATAAAAATCATCACAAAGTTCGTGGGACAAAAACAGTGTTTACCTGTGATATTTATCGTCAGTTGCTGCAATTTTTCTTCAGCATGATTTGAAGAAGATTCAGTTTATTAGAACTTTTTTACTAATTTGGAATATATTATTGAATATTCATAGTAAACTAGTTTATTTAATAGTATACCCATCTCAGTGTATTATGCTAAAGCCAACGGAGATATTGCTATGTAGCTATAATTCCGAAATTATCTCAATTGGTTACAGGGATTATAATATGAACAAATGTTACCAATAAATAAATGTTTGAAAAATAAATTTTGGTGATCTATTTGAAATAAAAACTTCAGTATATTTTTATGGAAAGAAAACTTCAACATTGTAAACAACACAATAACATAGGACATATTAAAGACCGTTAAATATCAAAATTTATAAAAAATCGTGAAAGATTATAGATAACTTCAGCGTTCCATACTAAACACTCAGGGAGTAATCTTAAGAATTATGAAGAATTGTTTTAAATATAAAATTATAATTATTTGGTTATATGAAATTAATAAGATTGCAAGTCTGTTTATGAACTTACTTGTATATAAAACCTACCAGGTAAATGTTTTCCAGTGAAGTAATGTGATTTGCATATTTACTAACAAGACCTTTTCAAATTTATTGGGTGGCATAAAAAATTTCAAAAAATTGTACCCTGAGTTTGTTTCATCTTATAAGAACAAATAGTGGAAATCGTTTAAACAAAACATTACACATTACCTATATATAACTGAACAGACAAGATTATAAAGTACATTTCTCAACAGAATTAAATCCTGTTTGGACGTTGTTACTGCATAAAGAAAGAAATACATTCACGTGCGAAGTGAAGAACTGTTAATAGTAGACAGTTATGTCGACTCTCGATAATTTGATACTTACAGGACAAGAGAAAAATTTCATATAACTAAGGGTTAAAACGGCAGACCAAAAGGGGAATGAAAATTATTCATAATTAGTTTTAAAGTTTATTTTGAATAAAGTTCGTAAGTTTCTGCTGAATGATTAGCTTACGTCGTTTTAAGTAGCTAGGGTTGTTTTGCTAGATATGATTGGATTTTTTCTTTATCATTTTCATTGGAGGGAACAAATCGGATAGGTTACCATGGGCAATAATATAGTTGTCAAGTAAATGAAGTATAATCCTTAATGTTGACTTTCCATATATTAGTATTAACCCCCACATTCCTCCTCTCTTTTCTCAATATATTCCATTACATGAAATGCAAGTTAACCAAGACCGAGAGTTGAAAATTTTCATGATTGGTAGGTTTTGTTCATAACATTGGTGAACCGAATAGAAGGTATACGTTATCATCTCCGTTGATCATTTCATTAAAAAAATATTTAGCTTTATATATACATGTAGTACCTACTTTACATCTTCACAAAATAATGAAGATATGCACTTTATTAGTAATTATATTTACATATAATTACTAATTTCACTCCTAATATTGTTTCGAGTTTCAATAATTCGACAACTAGTCTATCGCTGCTTCATACTCGAATAATATCTTAACAATAATAAGAAGATGTAACAGATCAACTCTACCCTCTGTACCTCCATATTTGAGATTTAACAATTACACTTAAATAGTGTACTCATCCAAATAATTACATTATGAAAACTGTAAGGCGTTGTCGGCACTGCAATTATGTCATTTGGTATTTAAGACCTCGCAACGACAAACTAGAATGGAAGAAGGGACCGTAATAAATAAATTGGAACGTTCAATCGCTTATGTAGGTACTCGATTCTTGGTACTGATATTAATCGATAGTACAAATTTCCACGCCATGACCTTTTTTGTTGTACTTTTTTTATCAAGTTGATCATTTCGAGAATTATCTCTCGATTTCTCTTTCTCTGTGGTACTTCTCAAAAAAATATTCGTAGGCTCTTTGCCAAATCTAAAAAATTGTTTCTTTTAAAAACACATTATTTATGGAGTTTGTCTCTTTTGAAAAATAAAATATTTTTGTCATTTCGACATTCGACATGAATTGACATTTGTTTCTAAATTAATATTTTCAACACATCTATAATATAGTTACGAAATTACACATTCCTGTAGGTCTCGAAGTCACTTTTCTCTAATAGAACATTCCGAATATTAAAAACTTGAAGAATAAGCTGAGTGGATATGGTATATATAATTTTAATATAATTTAGCTCAAATTTGACCTGACAGTGTCAATTATGATTTATAAATCAATAGATCGTAAATCACAATAAACGGTAAATAAAAATGAATGTTGCATTTAGATAAATCATTAGTGCTTTTCTATTTCTATACTTGATACTACTTAGCTTCCCAAAAATTTTGAATGATAGTGTCAACTCTATTATATGAATTTAAGGGTTGTAGAAGAGATTATGTAGTTCTACTTAGGAAGGAGCTTACTTATATCTGTCTTCTTGAATTCGATGTGCTCTTCCACATTCCTTCAAAGGATGTCGTCTCGAACATCCCGGGGAGGGAAAATACGTGAAGAGGAGACTCCTTCCCATATTCGTATCTTGGATATCGATCATCTCGCGCGATGCTCATCGACTTGAGATACTTTGCTTTATCCCAGTAGCCAGTAATAAATCCAATTATCAGCATTAGCGATTTTATTTCGAGTTCGATTATACTGTCTCGAATACTTTGGATGCCCCTATGAAGGCAGTTTGTGTGTATCGCTTGCCGGTGGTTTCCAGCAACCAGATCAGGAACAGTTTGTTCATTAGATGTTCTAATCTAACGGTCTAACTTAATAGGATATAATTATTTTAACAGAATCAAAGATTTTTATACTGAATATATAATATATACAACATTTATAATTTGCTCGGGTTCGACAACGATGTTGTAATCATCGGGAATATGATTAATCAATAAACAGTTCCGGCGGCAAACCCTTTCTAATTATTTAAAGCAATATATCGCTAAGATATAATAGAGTTTTATGAAAGCGGCTGGATCTATTTTAATGTTATGTCAAATTATTATTTTATTTATTATATTTTAATATAATTCTGTAAATTCTATAGAAACTTGTAAACAATATTTTGAATAAAAATTCCGGAGTAATTAAATAATTTATATTGCTCAATGTTATTTCATATGAATATGTAACAAAATTCAATACTAAACATATACTTATTACAATATAAAATTTATATTGTAACAAATAATGTATTTGTAATGTTTCCGTGTAGTAGGTACGAGTGAAAATTAAATACTGAATTTACCTACTTCCATAAAATTATACTTTATTATAAATTTACCTATCTCATATAGCAGGTTGAGAGAGATTAAGAGAAAATATATGATTATAACAAAAAAGCAGATAGGTACTTATTTTTCACTGGAGATCACTAATATCAATTCGCTTTTCTTTTGAAAGTCTAGAAACAAATCCCGTCACTGACAAATACTAACATAGATTCACTTTTTCGAAAAGGAATGAGTTACGTTTACCCTTGACAGTCGTATTTATATTGGTGAAAAATCGTGCAAAATTGCAAGCACATACACCACAAGTCGTATTGATTTGCATATCTGAACAAGTTTTGCGTACGGAACGACGACCGGTGCGGCAACGGCAAGTCTCGACGCGTTGTACTGATTATGGAATATTCAAGTTTTTACAAGGAACAGTCGCTGAGATTTTAAAACTATTATCTGCCTATATTGATAGAACAAGTGAAGCCA
Source organism: Diorhabda carinulata (assembly GCF_026250575.1). Taxonomy (NCBI): domain Eukaryota; kingdom Metazoa; phylum Arthropoda; class Insecta; order Coleoptera; family Chrysomelidae; genus Diorhabda; species Diorhabda carinulata. The sequence goes on along the minus strand of NC_079464.1, from coordinate 10,900,105 downwards.
ACATTTTAGTTTTCCATTATAGATACCAAATAAATTTTCATGGGCACTTGCTTAAGATTGTGTATCCCTAACGTAGACCCCTGTCGAGTTACCCGCAGACTCCTGGTGGTCCACCTGGACTACTTTGGCAATCTCGGGTTTAGAGTGTAAGCTAGGAAATAGTAAGTGTATCAATAAATTTCATGAGTTAGATACACCCAGTGTATAAATTCATTTCACCGTTTTCTGATTAAAAACTATTTAAATACATACGAACATTACATTATGTTTGATATTGTGCTATAGGTAAGTAGGAAGAATGTTCTTTTTTCGACATTGTAAGAGAAAACATCTTCTGTTACATTCTTTAGCCATTTTGAGTTGATTTTAGTTTTCTTTCATATTGATAGTTTCTAGAAATCAGACATATAGAAACGAGAGCTGATAAAACTGTTACTCGCCATTTTGAGAGGACATATAGAACAAATTTTACTATTAAAAATACTGGAAAAGCCCAATTTCATTCCCCTTATAATGTTTATTTACTCAATAATGGGATCTAATTTTGTAATTTAATCTAATATTGAAAATATTCAACAGATCAGAAAATGTGTTGTATGTATGTAGGTAAAACAAAAATAGTATTATTCAGAGACCTGTCCTACTTATTTATACTCTATTTCTTTTAAATGCCTGGATCCATTCGAACTATTATTATCTCACTAGGATTTTATTCGATATCTACAAACTCTTGAAAACGCATCAATCTAAAAAACTCTGTTGAAATAAAAGTAGCAATGTAGCAGTACTGCTGACCGATGAGTTCGAGGTTCAGAATAACCAATATGTCTTTTATAGTACGGAGGGAAATGGTCTAAGAATAATATTTGAAATTGACATAGTATGTGTTAAATCGTAAAGTATTCTCTCAAAGCGAAAAGTCTTGCTAAGTATTTTCCAGACTTTATTTCCACGGAAAGTTCGAAACTTAAGATTGATCGTGAAATATGTCATACGAGTGAGTAATGTAGTCAAACAAGAATTTTTGAAAAAATTAAAATAAGATCACGGTTCTCGAAAAAAAAACTCGAAAACGAAATTAATAAAACTGACGGCAGAATTTTGTCAGATTATGTTTACAAGATATTAAGTACAGCTTCCTTCCACTGAAGAAAATGTATCTCGCCAATAAATAGTTGATGTTCTAACATTAGTTAGTAGCGGTTTGCTTAATTTTGGAAATACTACGCAAAAACAAGGGACTATTGAATTATGATACAAACCGATAGTCTAGTTCTTTAGTGTCTCGTTATATTTTTCTCCTGAATTTGTTTATGCCAAATTGATAGTGATAATAGTTATTCTTTATTAAGTGCATAAAATGAGTGTTTTTGTAATGGGGCAGGAGACGGTTCATTTTTTGGCGAGGCCGCAGATCGATGCTAAAAATTCTCTTGAATGTGCCCATAAAAACACGAATTTCATAAACGAAATACGCACAACATTTTTCGTACAATTCTAAATAAACTCACATCATCTAAAATTTATTAAAAAATAAATATACCTTGACCCGGTGGTTTTGTCTCTATAAGTTATCGCTTTTAAACAACTGTTGTCTTAAAAAAAACAAGTCCATAAAGAAGAATATATAGAAGATAGATTGAATAACGCAATTGAGATAACTATAAAAATATTTTACTGTCCATCTTCTCCCAAACAAATTAAAATATCTCATAAAATCTAACGTTTGTGATCAGGGGCAACACGGAACATCTTCGGGAATAAGCTAGAAGTAATTGTTCAATTATTATTCCATGAAATGAAATTGGTTTATTATGAATAATCAATTAATAATTTATTGACTTTGTTAAAAATAAATCCTCCAAAAAGTAATGTTTCATGTTTATTCAAATTGTTCCAATTGTTCGATAAAACGTATTGATGTTTATGTGTATTGAAAATAATCTAGTCATAATATCTTTGTATTCAATTATTTTCACAATTAACTTAATAAAAATAAATTGATAATTTTTTTATTATTACCTACGCGCAAATGGCAAACTCTAAAGTATCGAAATTCTGCAAATGATTTATTGATAAAGCCCTGGTACTATAAAAAAAGTGCGGTTATTCTCGGCAAATACGGACATATATCGACTGGTGATGCTGCAAAATGCAGTAAAGCCTGTTCGAAAACGATCCTCGTCAACGGCAATGTCAATACACCACAAGAATCGATCTTCTTACTCGGCATTTCTTCTTATTTTATAATTCTTATAGCCTTCTCCTTCCCGGTAAATATAATGACATCTCGACGATGTTGTATAGAAAGTCGCATCAACACCAGATTTTTTTGTGATCAATGGATACCACAATTGTGGTATGCTGAATTGTTAGGTTATGGTGTTCCATCACTAATTAGGCTAAAGCAAACATATCTTTTTTATTAAGAGGTGGAGCTAATGTTAGGTATGCATTCCAATTTGAATGCACTACACGTTTAATTTGATAGAATTGAATAAAATAATTGACACATTCAAAATTCGAAAAAAAATTTATGTGAGAAATTGAGTTTCGATTATATATGAATTCAATTAACAAAACTGCTTATGATACTATGGAATATCATACATACTTTTAACATAATAAAGCATAATACAAGCTTTTATATGAAAAAATATTTGTCAATGCACATCGAAATAAACCAATTTCAATAATTTTGATTTTGAAGAGATGTAAACAAATCGCTAGAAAAACTATTAGGTTACTTTCATAGGAAAAATGATCAATTAATTGTTTTTCACATGTTACACACAAATGGGTGGCCATATAGTGTCGGTAGTTGAATAAAAAAATATTTCCATTCCGTACATCTACGAGGACTGCTACATAAATTTTGAGATATGGTAACACTGTTGTGAATATGTGAAATATGATATTGCCATCATAAAATTTGACATTTTTATTGGTGAATGTACTCAAAACGTGTTGTCATACGAGTGCTAGTTGAGTTGTTTACAGATACTTGAAACATTCATCTTAATGAAAAAATGGAATTAAATCACGATTTTCTACAATTTTGGACGTGGATTAAACCAACAACAGTGATCAACTCGTTTCGAATTTTGGTGAAGTACCATCTCAAGTTTCCCTAATTCTCCAATTTCAATCGTAGTCATGCCAGACAATATCGATGCTGTGCATAAACTGATTTTGAAACATTTGGCTGTCAAAACGATCTATTCGCGTTGGATACTGCATAAATTAATAATCTCTCAAAAAAGCGCGTGTCTATTGTTATATGCTAAAAAATTGAAACGCGGTGCTTCAAAAAACCTCATTTTTAATATAACATTTGGGTCTCTTCAGATCATATACTTCCATTCTAAATGATTTTACACACCTGCTAGTACAGCAATTCGTTAGGTGAGTCAAATTTCATATTCTATATTTAGGAAACAATCATAAATATATGAGTCACAGGTATTAATCGTTACTAACTTTTTCATATTTGGTCTATATGTATTTATTCTAACTAAAATTGTTCCAGATACTTAATTTTCCATTGTATCACAAACTTGATACCTTGATGATTAACAATATCGATGAATTTCGCGTACGAACCACCGACGTATATTTTCAGTTCAAAGAAGATTTTGAATGAAAATGTGATTCAGATCTATAAATATATTTGGAACGCCTCAACAGAATTTCAAAGTGAACTTTTATTGGCGATATAAATTCTTATGTGGGTCAATGGTTTTCAGTAAATCGATTGAGTATAACAACTACTTAGAGTTGAATTAGTAGTCATGCTAATTATGGCGTCGATGTGGAATTCGTCCATTCGTTTATTTACAAAATAATTGATAGAGCATGCATGAATTACCACATAAATAAATATTAACTGATAAAAATTCATAATGAATATTTAGACTCAATTGATCAGAAACAATGACTATATATTCTTAGCATAGCAGCACGTTGTGCAATTTCAGTCTGATTTGATTCTCATGGTCTTTGTGTATGTCATACTTGCATCCAATTTGGTTATCATTCGACCAATATCGAGTGTTTCGCAGGTGAATATGCCTGTTCCAATTAAACGACTTTTCCGAAATTGAAACGTTATCAATAGACTTTTAATTCAAATAATTGTATTGATTTATTATGCAGGTACAAAAAGAATTTAGATCTGTGATCATCAACCAACTCATGGGACTTCATAAAGAGGATATTTTTCTTTTTTATGATCTTTGCTAATGAAAACTTCTCAATAACCAAAGCCCTGCATATTTTCAGAATTGTCTAGTGAGGTTCGTCTACTAGAAAAAACTTTTACTCGGATGTAATTCCTGAGAGTTTTGGTATTTGATGAATGAAATCAGAGGATTTTTTTCTTTTTGTATAATATTTTTGATACTTCCCGGATACCTTGTATAACGAATATGAATGACATTTCTGGAAGCTGTCAAATATTATATTGAAATTAGCACAAATAGAATATACAAAAAAAATCTGTTTGGGGTCTCTGTTCCGTCATTGTGGAAATTAAATATTATCGATTGTAAATTTCTCTACTATAAAAATAGGTCACCCAATAATCATGGATAATACCACTTATATATCTGGTCAATAACTAGGAATGAGACCTCAGGGTGCTCCGAAACTTCACGAAAAAAATTCGGGAGTGAGTAGATGACGTAAAAATAATGCTGTGAAATAAAAAAACATTCTCATATCATTCGTTTTTGAGTTATAGGTCCTTAAAGCTGCGGAATCAGAACTTATATTTTCTAAATTATACACTCGAACATTATGGATTTTTGATGGATGAATACACATGTCCATGTACTAGGCTTACATTAAAACTGTTTTCGAGTCTGCCCGATTCCACATTAAATTACCTCACCACTTCAATTAATGTTTCATTTCACATTGGCACTTTTCCCAATTACCTTAAGACGGCTATAATAATACCTCTGCATAAAGGAGGAGATCAAAATCAAGCATCGAATTATCGCCCAATTGCACTCTTTCCCACGTTATCTAAGATCATAGAAAGATTGGTCAAAAAGAGGCTTTAATCATATTTGTTTAAATATGAACTACTTACTACCCATCAATTTGGGTTTTTAAGTAATCAATGCACAAATGATGCTATATTCTCTCTACTAAATAATATCTACTCCAAACAGCCTTAACAGCCATCAACAACAACAGAAGTCAGCTTGTACGGGTTAACACAACTATGTCTTCTTGAAAGCCAATAGAATGTGGAGTGCCCCAAGGCACAGTAATAGGCCCTATTTCTCAGTTGTAAGATATATCTATTTACAGACATATCTTACCATGTCTATTTACAGACATATCTTACCATTACTCTTGAATCAGCCCCGGCACTTCATAGGACCATATCTAGTGACCTAATCACCCTTAAATCATGGTGCGATTCTTCTTCTCTGTCTCAATGTTTCTAAAACCAAAATTTTATCATATAAAAATACATTACTGCCTTTTTTATTAAATAACACCACTATTGACGTAGTTGAATCTGTAAAATTCTTAGGGCTTGTTATGAACAATTCCTTGAAATGGGAGCTACATATTACAACTGAACTTATCCACTTCCTTAACAGTCTATTATGCCCTTATTGAGTCGCATCTCCGATATGCCCTCCCCTTCAGGGGTAGTACGTGTGGTGCGATTCAATTTGAGCGAATCTTTAAACTACAAAAGAGAGCTGATAGATATTTACTGAGACTAAACAGCAGGGCTCTCTGCAGGGACTTCTTTCAAAGATTGAAAATTCTGACTCTTCCTTATTCATCGTTGAATCCGTTTGCCTAATTCGTAAGCACGCTTCTCCAATTTCACAAAAGTCGTTGCACGGTTATCCACTTAGGAAGGCAGAGCACGACCTTTACCTACTAACTCCACGTCAGAATAAGTTAAGGGCTCAATATTTTACAATGCAAAAAAATGCACAATCATTTGCCAATTGAAATAAAATCGATATCATCTTCTCCCACATTCGGCAATAATTTGACGGCATATTTAATGGAAAGTGACCTTTACTCTGTAAACGACTTCTATTCTAATAATAATATTTAATTCCGGGTATGCTACATACTGGTTTACTTTTGCTAAGGACTTATATACTTATTATTACCTAGTTATTACTTATGACTATTACCTATAATTTTATTTCATTTATATCTTCATGTTTGTTTTTTAGTAATTATTTTTTGAAAATAAAGCATTTCTCACTACCTACAGTATTGGAAGGATTAAATAAATCTACGCTACTATTTGAAGTTCAGGGGCGGCTCATGCCCAATGATTAACAAATTTTTCAGTGGCAACCTGTACAATCTAAAAAAAGCGAAAATGATTTTTTCAATCAATTTTTCAACGAAAAGGTACTCTTTGTGTAACTTATGAGATTTTTAGGTCATTGTACCTATATGCCAAGGAAACCGTTCTCCATAAAGTGACATTCAGAAGATAATTTTCATAAATTATAATTATTTATTGCAAATACTTAAACAATCAAATATTTATTAGAGAATTAATTAATAAATAAACAAACATGTGTACTACATATATTCCCCTGAATTAAATATTCATTAAATATTCATTTTTTTTGGGATATCTGAAAAGCTTGGTATATGCAACACCGGTAAACACAAGGAACTATAATCTTTTTTGTTAGATAAGTTGTAGGCTAACCAACTAAACTTTTTACATTTCACTTTTTCTTATGTATGTAACACGATGTTCGACAGTATACAGTTCAATTAGGAATGTTTCCTTTTCATGTACAACATCTATAAATCCATATATTTCCTAAACAGTAAACTTGAGTTAAACAAAGAATAACTTTTTGTTAAAAAATGTATTGAAAAATTTCATTTTCAATTATTACTTATGTCAACAAAGCTCTCAGCTTTGAATTAAATAACAACCTTTCATTTACATTCACTACTATTTTTTCGGAATTCAGATATTTTGAAATAATTCTAAAAATAAACTTCTTAGACATATTTATAAATGAACTCAACCTAAACTTCGTCCTGCCACCTACGTCAGAGATTTTATACTCTTGTGTATTTGTTTCTCTCATTCTGTAGTTGAAGAAAATAGACATTGCATTGTGAAAGGAACTATTTTTGGTATGATTAAGTTAAAGCAGCTTAACCCCCCATACCCACTCTCACATATAAAACTTATTCCACGTTATTGTATACAAAACAAATTGCACTTTACAAAAATAGATCTCTTTGCTCCTTGTTAGAAATAGTATGTGGGTGGTGATTGTACTTCTGCAAATCACAGTGCAGTTCTGAACTGAAAAAGTAAGGGGCAAAATTTTATGTAGAGTCCTAACCTGTAATAAAAATGTTCCTTGTTACAGCTGTCATTTAAAATATTACTTTAAGTATTTCACAAAATAGAATGAATGAGAGTCTCCATTTAAATTGGACCGAACATACGACATGAGTTATTGATTGCCTATAATCCAAATAATCAAATCTAACTCATTATTTTAATCATCTCACTTCCACACCGATCGAGTTTTCTCCTCTCTAGTAATTTATTGAATACTTTCTTCATCAAAATATCGATATATTTGTAGAGAATTCATTAGCAAAATCGCCTTGGGAGATATCTTGAAAGCAAATTTTGTTCAGAAATGAAGAAACGAGGGTGTTGCTGCTAGATGGCGTCAGCTAGCATCTGAATTTTAATCTCTTCAAATCCAAATATCACCTTTATGTTTTGGTTCCAACGACCACCCAGATTTACTAATAAATTATTTTCAACTTAAATTATGGAAAACCCTTGCAAAACTTTGGGTTAGCTTCTATCTGGATATGACACTTTGGCAACAGTACGTCTGAAAAAATGTTAAGCGTATATACAAAAAACCATCTCCATCATTGATAAAATCATTGTGATGCGGCATGTCAATCGAAAAAGCTCAAAAACTGGAATTGTAGACGAAAATCTCAGAAAAATTATTAAGTTACAAAATTACGTTTACTGGAAACAGTTATTTGAAAGTCCATAATACACTTTTCATGAATGAAATAAAATTTCAAATTTATAAAATACGTTTTTCAAATTATTTAGGTCTAGTTATTGTAGTTTTATAATTGAATGTCCGCTTTTCAGATATTTCATAGTGAAATTAATGTAGTGTTAGTTTGATGATTTCTTAATCTATTTCTTAAATATCGAAATATCCGTATTTGTCCTATGTAAACAGCATCACAATTATTACAAGAAACCTGACATATTATTACTTCTATTATTGTTGTATTTTAAATTTGATGTAGTGAAATATTTTGATGTCATTTATAACTTGTTGTAATTTGTCTATTGTTTATAATATTTGACAATCCATCTTCTAAATATATTATTTATAATATGTCCGGAATAATTATTTTCTCTTCATAAAGTTTTTCTTTTATAATTTAAAAAGAAACACACATCTAGAAATTTTACCACGTTAATAAAACTGTCACTACAACATCAAAAGCTTATAGAATAAAATAAGGAAATTATTGCTCAGAAAACTTCTGAAGTAGGTACGTAGAAATGGGAAATCTCTGTTAATGGTGAAAAGACATTTGAACAATTTGATGGTAATTTATAATTTTAGAAATTCAAATATACAATTTCAAAATTTGAATTTTGATATAGGTGATATAAGACATATGAATTAATATTTCGGGTTTTTCAATATGAGGTAATAAGACTGAAATTTAGTCAAGTTGTTTTACAAAAATGAGATGGTACATAAAACGATTCAAAAATATACTGAATCCACCTCGAATTGACATGAAATTGTATTTCAATATATTAATGTTTATAACCATTTGACGATATCTCAATCTGATTGATTTCTTTTGCATTGTTACATTGACCTTATAAACAAATAAAAGAGATTTTCCTAAACACGATCTATAAAATAATAAAACCATTGTTAAGAATGTTTATAATGCTTTGAATAATGAAAAATAGTTACATACCAATAGTCAAAAGCCGAGATGAATATATTCGAAGGGTTAAGACAGTAGTAAGTTAATAATTAATTTTTCTCGTGGTTTAACCACGAAGGAAAGAAGTAGGTGGATTGATTAATGTACGATTTCATTTGTAAATAATCACAAATAATGTATCATTTCATTTATTTTTGTTTCTCATTGATTACATTGGTTATTGCAAATAGCGAAACGCTGAAACGTTAACAAAGCTTGCACTTGATTAATTTTGTGTTGTGTCTCACGAAGCAGATTTGAAGAAATTTCTTGCACACTATTTTTTTCCTTACTCTCAGGAATTATTTTTTGGCAAAAAGTAGATGATGTTTTGGATAGAGATTCTTCTGAAGGTATTAAAATAAATTTGAATGAATAAAAAAGTTTATAACAAATTCAAAACACGTATTAATTTATTATTATTTTCGATACACATTTTTCAATTGAACATGATGAACTAAAATGTACTCGTATATTTCAGGCTTTGAAAAGTATTAAAATAATAAGCAAATACACAATAAAATTTTCATCACTAAAGAAATTATTGTCCAATCACCTCATATCTTCTGGTTTGAGTTGGAATTTCTGGAACCGTTGGTGATATTCATAGAGAATACACTGTCTGACGCGCTTTTCGATAACCAAGTTATCATCTTCAAAGACTGAAGGTAAACTATTTACTTTCAGTTTTCCACAACGACTACATCAAATATAGTCGCAAGTTTTACTAAATTGACTTTTTACATATAACGAGAGATTCAGAAATGATGGTATACACATAAAATACAATTATACAATTTCACAAAACAAATAAATCGAAATGAGCCATAAGCTTGAGTAATAAAGGTGGATTATGCATACAAGTAGGGAAGATGATCGACATTCTGATATTTAAATCGACGTTCCTCTCGGTAATTTCATAGATTTTTATGTTAAAAGATATTATTTTTGATATGTAGATTTATTTATTTGGCAGTTTGCTGATAGGGTTCAACCTTTTAAGTTGAAAAAAAATTTCATATATATGTTTGTTACTTCAGTGGTTTCTATATTTTGTTGTTCGTTAGGAAACTCATGAAAGATACTTATTTCAAATACAAACAAAAGAATCATTAAATAAAATAAAAATTGATGAATGTGGTTATATACATATACATACTAATCCATCGGCTTCGGTAAAACGATCTACAGTCAATATTTCTCAGTAATTCGACCGACCGAATCAACTAGTTAACAATGTTTACGCGTTTATATCGTTTATATGCTGGTAGTGACAATGATCACGCGGTTATAATTGTTTTAACAGAATGATTTGCTGATTTCAGGTTTTTATGGTTGCATCGATCCATTAATGTGTCCATTTTTGTTTTCGATGGAATCAACCTTTAAATCAGTCAGTTAGGTATCTTTTGGTTATGTAAATGTACATTTTCGTTGGTAGCGAATTAGACAGTTTCACAAGCACCAAGTTTCATATAACATAAAGTAAAATGGAATTTAATCGCAAATATTTTCGTGCGATGATTTTATATGACTATCGACGTGGATTGAACCAACAGCAGTGTGCCGATCAAATGTCTTCTACATTTGACAATGAGGCACTACCTCGAGCCACCGTGTTTCACTGGTTTTCCGTTTTGAATCTTGGTCGAATTTCGTGAATGTCATCCAAAATTGGTTGATGTACCAGAAAACTTTGCTATTCGTAAACTGATCCTGCAAAATCGTCATGTGACATACCATGAGACTGAGGCATAATTGGGAATTACATTCAATATTGCATGATCATTGGGCAGTCAAAAAGATTTTTTGGCATATTTCAACAATCGCTCAAAACGAGTCAAATCCAACATAAGTTGCTCATGTACTAAACACGTCGAAGCAAATGGTTGCCTGTTTTTTCAAAATATTTGAACATTTCGCCACCGTTCCATTAGAGCAACGTAAAACGGCCAATGCTGAATGGTATATCAGTATTTGTTTGGCAGTAGTGTTCGAAAAATTAAGGAAACCAATCGCAGAAGACGTATCTTTCTCCACCACGACAATAGAAACTCTTAACTTCTCACACATCAGTTCAAACAAAATAGTTTTTAAACAGTCAGAACATCGAATTGATAGGTCATCCTCCGTACAGTCCTTGTTTGGAATCCAATGATATCTTCTTATTCCCGCAGATCAAAAATAAATAAATTGCGAGGTTTAACACCTGAAAAAGCGGTTGATGCGTTCAAATCACATGTTTTGGAGGTAGCTCAATTGGAATGGGAAAAATGCTGGGACAATTAGTTCAAACACATAAAAAAGTGTATTGATCTTAATGGATAATATAATTAAAGCCATACCCATTATAAATATTTGCTTTCATTTGTTTATCTCAAAACTAAAGTAGCAACCCTAGTATAAAAAAGTAAAATTTTATGAACGCTCCAATAATTGTAGCTTACGGTTTATGAGAAATACATTTTCAGAAAAAAAAACTCCTTGTAATATATATGGAAATAATGTGGTTATACAATAAATATTTCTTTTGGAAACATGAAACTGATGTAGGATTTGTCTTACCCTTATTCTATATAAACCGTACCTGATGTTGATAGAGCCAGGCCACAAAAGGCACTTTGAAAGACCTTTTCAAACAGCGGGAGATAATGATAATGATTACTCACAATTTGTCAAGTTTTTACAACAATTTGATTAAATTCAAGAAATAATGCAGAAATACTCGGAGAATTCCACTGGACGAGTTTTTTTCAACTAATTTCAACATCGTCGCGGGTATTTTAGCTAATTGAGGTTCTCCACGTGATTGTCAATTTAACAATTTAAGAATACCACTGCTTCAAAAGTGATTCTTAAGAATTCTGAATATTTTCAGTCATAAAATGATTTCTTTCTCATAAAAAAATTAACAAAAAAGGTTAAATGAATAAATAGAATGTTTCACAAAAATTGAGCGTGGACTACAAACTAGAAAGGATGAAAGAAAAAGAAGAGAGAATTTACAATAGGCAGTAAATTAAAATGAATTACAATAAATTAAAATCAAATTACTGAAAAACCGAAAGGTATGTCGTTCTCGAAAGATCCAGTGGCCAACATAATTAAAACAAGATAGAAGTTACAAAAGTGGGAGTGAAAAGTCTTATTTTTGATGATACATACAGGGTGATTGATTAGTGTAATAAAGTTCGGGGCCTCTTTTGTCCTTTTAGTTATAAATTTGAAAACTTGAGGGATTATAGCCATCATCATTTTGAATCACAATCTTACAGGGTATTACAGAATTTTGTGCCTTATCAAAGTTACATTATTTTAATTGAAACACCCTATATTTTATTCTATATTTGGAATAAGCTTGACTTCTCCATTACTCTAATATAGCATTCTGATGAGGTATTTAAAAGTGTTTAACAACCTGTAGAGGTTGAATCGGAAATACAAAGAAAAAACGAGTATATGACAAATAAATCACAGGAACGTAACAATAAAAAACATTTACTACAGTATACGTAAACGTATTTATTATCACAATAGGTGTTCAAAATAACCTCCAGATAATTTGTATGCATGTTTGATAGCGATAATTGAAAGATTTACTCACATCACGAAGTATTTCTATAGAAACATTCCGAAATTCATTCCATATTACCCCCATCATGTCATCATCCCTTGTTGGAGGCTGGAAATACATAATACAGGTAAGCTTTTATTTACGTCATTTATCATCCTTCGACAGTTTCCCCGAACAACTTCCTCAATAAAATAATGATCTTGACTGCTGTCATCTTTTGGGAATTCCAAGGATATAGCGACTACGCTAGTGCCAGTTAGCGTTCGCTGGGGAAATTTTAACATGAACCAAATAGTGACACTCTTCGGTTTGGGTATCAAGCCTGAACAAGGATTGCTACTCCACTCTGATGGGACGTAATAACGTCGAAACCAGTAATTTGTTACAAACAATATATATATATATATATATATATATATATATATATATATATATAAATTTTACTTAAATTATTTATTTAGGTCTTGCTTATCATTTAAAGATTTATTTTGTAAATTATAATAAAACTAATAATAATAATTTAATTGACTACTGCTATATATTTCAGATGTAAGGACTAGGGAAAAATAGATTTTTCTTATTAGAACAAAGTTCTATTTTGATTTTATTCTTATTTTGATATTCAAGATTAAGGTGATCTATTGATCAATATAAATACGCAAAATGTCAGTGTCAATATCATAGTCTTAAAGAAAAGTCGAAACGTCAATTTTATCTATCCAAAAATTATTAGAATAACTAAAAAACATAACTATATTAAAAGGTCTAGGAAATAAAAAATTCAAGATATGTATATATATAGGTCTTTTCTGTTTCAAAAAAGTTTTGAGAACTTTTATGATTATTGTATTACCTCTTTGCCATTATCGACCCTAATGAAGGAATTATTTTAATTATAATCGATCGTCATACATAAAACAGTTTTGTAGAGAAAAGCTTTGTAAATGTATGGTATTTTACAGAAAACTTTAATTAAGAGTTATAACAGGTGCGACTAATATATTTATCGGAAATATTGATTTATTGGACAACATTATGAATATATTAATAAAATGTTTATAAATATCAAATATGTATATATTTATATATATATATATATATATATATATATATATATATATATATATATATATATTTATTATAATCAGTGTGAAAATTTGTGTATCATTTTGATTCATCTATATCAGATTGGCAACCAGCTATTAGCGTTAAGTGTCATAAAAAAGAATGAGTTCTTGATCCAGTTGATACATGTGTGTAAGTATGTACAGGTTTGGTACATTTGTACATTTGAAGAATGTGTGTTGAGATTACGATACAAAATTAATAATAAATTAACGTCAGTACGAGTTTCCGACTTTTTATTGGAAGACATGAGAAAATACCTGAAGAATATTACAAGTAATAAAGGATATCAATCAACATGTCGTAGCGCTTTGATATGTAACGTTAACAAGATCAGACGGATGTTTTTCTTTGGTTAATATATATAGGGTAACAAGAGTCATATAGGATGTCCCAAAAAATAATTAAACAAACCAAATATACGATTTTTTGAATGGTATTCTATTTATTTTTATAACATTTCTGGATGTTGTGCTATTCTTGGGATATTCGATTTTTTGCGAGAATGGGGAGTTTAATTAATTTAGACAAGTGAAGTTCACTTTACTTCGATTGGAACTTTTATATTTTCAATGCAACCTATTTGTAACCGTTGTGAAGTTATCAACACTACATTCAAAATAAAGTTATTTATTTTACAAGAGAAAAAGTAAGTAAAATCTTTTATAATATTGAAGTCAGAAAATTGTCGATGTGAAATTAGACTTGTGTTGCTAAGAAAACTTTTAAAGTAATCAAATAGCTGTCAATTTTATTGCTTATTTTCAATTGGAAATTGTCTGATTTCGAGCTTTCTTGGACACCGCCAAAATAAGTAGAAGTAGCCAAAGTAACGTTACAAATATTATTGCCAGATAAATCGCAGAAAATGTGCAAGATCGTGTATTCATAATTCATGAAATGGAAGGTAAAAGAAACATGCAGTTCTTTCTCGGAGACGATGCTATAGGCTTATTATTCGAAACTGGTAAAACAACAAAAGTCATCGACAAAATGGGAAAGGTTACAAGTTCAAGAAAGCTTATTAGATTAGAAGATTCAGGAATGTTATTAATTGTGAAACTTAAGGAAACAAAGAATGATAAAAACAGGAGATTTGTAGTTGGAAAATATGTTTAATTTTACCGAAGAAATATAATTTCAACTAAAATTCGACTATTGTACCGAATAGTTCAAGAAACGTGTCATTCATGCAGTGCACATTCAATAATTGCACTTTCGATATAAAGGACTTTATTGTATAATCAAATATCTACCGTTGCTTATGTCTTTATCTATAATCCGGGAAAAAAATTTTTCATTCTAGTTACAATATTATATAGTTTAGGTAGATAATTTTAGTTTTCTTTGTTTTTATTCTAACGACAATACTTTGTAGAAAGAATTAACCAACTTTATGTACATGTAAGGTATATGCACAAAAGTATCCTGAATCAGACCAACCGCAAAAGATAAGATTTAAAATGGTTCTGGTCAAGATTTCGTGCTATAAGTAGTGTTGCATACACGAAGCAAAGAAGACGATAACAGGTACCACCGAAGAAGACAATGAATTAATTCTCGATGTTAGGATAGTAGGTGACAATCCGAACACAAGCACCAGAAAACTTGAGTTATATACAAGTTTAAGTCAATCCTGTGTTTCTGGGATTCTTAAAAAGCACAAATACCATCCGTATTATATTCACCTGCATCAGTGTTTATAAGGTGATGATTCACCACAAAATATGCTTTTGATTATAGGTTTATTGACTTATGGATATTGATCGAGAGGAAGAATGTACTTTCAAATTATTATTTTCATCATAATGGTCTAGGGAATATACGTAACGTTTACTATTATGACTGATACTTGTCTACACTGTGAACCGTCAGAATTAATAAAGCATAAATGTCTTTGGTGTGATTATGGAGAATAACTTAATAGGTATCTGTTTTTTTCAAAAGTCACTTGAATGGATGAAAATTCATTCGGAGATCTTTCCGAACATAATCCCTTTAACATCAGAGTAAAGCTGTGGCCGCAGATAGATGACTTATTTCATTAAAATTGATGGAGAAGAAGGGGAGGTCCATGCAGTTAGTATAGAATAGTACAGTATATAATACTCCGCCTACCCCAATGATATGAAAATTCAAATTAGTAATTTGTTTATTGAATTACACCCGAAATTTGAAGAGATTTCAGATTATAATTTCATCGTAGGGTTTCACTGTGTATTGCAGTAGATGGTGGTCAATTCAAACAACTTAATAGTTATTCTTATTAATTTCTAATTCAAGTAAAGTTCAGCATTAATATAAACCACCTGGATAAAACATTTTTGATTAAAAAAATAAATTATGTTTGGTAGTATTTATAACTGTAGAACGATTGGAGATACGTATGGGTATTCTTTATAAACTAGGAAAAAGTTCCTAGTTTATTAGAATTCAAACTGCCATTAAACCGTTAGAACCCATTTAACATTTTCTTCCATTTTATTAAATTTTGCCTCAATCAAAAAAATGGTCACGACTCTGTGTTGTGCTCATCGCAAATTTCTCAACACCTAAAAGTGATGCCATGTAAATCTGTGGTCTCTTTAACACTCGCTATGGAGGCGCGGCATACCAAAAGCTATTGAAAGACTTGTATGAAATTAATTCAGAAGTAATGTAAGCAGCTATCTATGTTTGAGCCGGTATTTTAACCGTATTCAGCATAGTTCTTCGCCATGGTTGAACTGTAAAAAATCGAATGAAATATGGCTTTGATGATGACCCCCTTGGCCGGTAAGAAATTATCGTGTTGATTTTTTCATGTAAAATGTCGAGAATTCTTATCGAAGGTAAATTCTTTAGTGAATCAAACATAGTTAATGTATTGGAATTTTTAACCTCGTAGTTAGAATCTTGGTCTTTTGAGGTTTGTTTTCAAAACTTTTTCAATTTATCATCTAAAATTGAATCTATTGATACAAAAAACTCATGTTTATCCATTCGTAGATAGTAAATCATCTTTAATTTTAAATATATTTACATTTTATGAGAAAATTGTAGAAGACATCTTTTAAAATTATATTTGACCAAAAGTATCCATAAAAGTAGGTAGAATAAGGTATAGCAGCACTTACTATACCTTTTTTATGAAAATGAATGTTCTTACTAAATATTTTCATTACAACCTAAGAAAATATATGAAGAGCATCCCAAATTTTATATCTTTGTCTATGATGTAATGTATTGAATTGTATTGTATTGTAACTCTAAATTAATAATTTTTTTTAATTGTATTACCTATTGACTGAATGCTTCATTTTGTCATAACAGTTAAATTCGTCTAAATGAATTTTTACTGTACGATTAGTATGTTTCGACGAGGCGATTAGCCTTAGATTAGAGTTTGATAAATATGAGACATAGAACTAAACATTTTTATTAAAACCGTATCGAAACAATAAGTAATGTAACTAATTCTTATTACAACGTAATATTATACAACGTATAATTCTTAATGAAGAATTATTTTGTATGCCATGATTGTTTTTAAATTTGGATTAAATTCTTATTGTGAAATTGTTTCCATAGATATTTCATATTTCTTATTTTGATGCATATTATTATTTACAAAATGGAAAAATTCCTTTTCATCACTTTTGGAACGTGTTTCATTAAATACCATATGATACAGTATGCAATAAAATACTTAATAACCAGCAGTTTTTAGGTGATGTATTATTAGATGTTGACGTATTTATAGTAAAACCTATAACACATGAAAAAATTGGCAAGCTAAATTATTTTCATTAGATAGAGTTACTAAGGAACCCAGAAATTTTTTTGTTGCGCCAATAAAAGTTATCGTTATTCAATCTTTCGATTTTCTCATTCATAAATATTATTTTGTACTAGCACCTACTATAAACAGACCATGATCAATTGTTTTTCTTGAAACTGGAAAGTATCCAAGAAGTGTCTACAGTGTTAGGCTCGAGGAAATTTTAGGTAAGACGTTCAAAATAGATATTTATGAATCATCAGCTAATTCTGAATCTATTCAGTTTTGTTTATCCAATGTTATTGACACTGATGTGATAATACTCAGTGGATGAACAAATTGTGATTAATCTCACTACAAAATAAAAAACTGGGACCATTCTCTTTTTCTGGAATATGATGATATGTTTTAAGAATTTTCTAATTTTTATAATTGGATGTATGTTGTTTAATATTTTTATCTGTTTTTAAAACCGATTGCTAACTAGAAAAGACCTGAAATCAAGACGATTTATCAATCAAAGCATTTGTAACAACTGAGAAGTTAAAGAAATTATATAAAGAAATTTAGTTATATAAAACTAGGGAGATATTGGAGACTTATATAAATTTGTCGTACTTCTTAGACCGTGCTATATGTTGTCTTGTTAAATCTTTCTGATTTTAAGTCTTATTTGATGAAAAATTATTTTCAAAAGATAATAAAAATTGACGTTTGGGTCTATTTAGGTCTCTATCAAATTTTGAAAAATTTGATTTGCCATTGAAAATTTGCATCATATTGATTAATAGATCACATGAATATAAAAAAATCTGTTTTTTTCGAAAAAAAAAAAATAATGTTTCCTTAGTTGAAACATATCGAAAATATATAGTATAAATTGAAGAATCATATATCAAGTAATTTGTAATGATTGTTACGCTGTTGACATCAGTCATGTCAAAGATACGGCCCGCGGGCCGCTTCCGGCCCCTGGGTCCTTCAATAAGGCCCGCGATCGCAATGTGTCACAGAAAGAAGAATCATGTTTTTAAGAGATTATAGACGAGAGAAAGACAGTATCGCCATATTTCAGCAACAAGCAAGTTATAATAATATATATAATAAAAAAAGAGAATTTTTAGAATTACTTCACATACTTGAGCTGTCAATGATAAAAAGGTCCTGAACAATTTTATGCAACTAGGAATAATTGATTCTTGTTGCTATTCAAATTTACTTGTAGGTTAGATTAGGCTAGATCGTTATGAACGAAGTTTAATATTTATTATTCAGATTATGAATGACATTAAATTTTTATAGGTTAGATTAGGATAGGTCGTTATGAATGAAGTTGAATTTCATGGGTTAGGTAGGGTTATGACATTGAGTTTTTCGTAGAATATTTTCAAAATTTTAAAGATATGCACAGATTACACTAAGGTTACTTAAATCAATTTTTTATTAATACAATGATCATTTTGAGCAATATATGTTGTTTCTAAGAACAAACACTTTCTGTAGTTGTCATAACTGTCACAGATTCACAATTCATAGAATGACCTTCATAGAAAACGAACATCTGTCTGAATATAATTTGCTGTCACTTTTGTGAGAGATTATCCTATAAGTGAGTGACCTCTCAGATGATGTACTCCTTAATCACAATCATAAACTATGCTAGGCAATTTATTGGATAGTGCTCTATCTTTGATATTAGTAAATGCGATGGAAATTTTGTTTGTAAGCTAGCTTCAAACTATGTTCTTCAAAGATTCCGGAGAGTTTAAGAGTAACTTATTGTATATATAGTAAGATATGAAGAACATAAGTTTTCATATAAAAGTTTGTGAAGTATTTTTGAAATATTTGATTAGAAAATTTAGGAAATCTTTTTCTCATAGTTGGTAAAGACTTCGTTCCGATTTACATGCATATATAGAATACTTCCAAAACATCTCAAGTTACTGTTAAGAATTTAAAATCCTGGTTCAAAATCAAATTGAATATGACGAAAGAATATAATAGAAGATGCTTCCTCTTACAATGTCGAAAATAGAACATTCTTCCCACTTTTCTACAAAATAATATAAAACATATGAAAAATGACTTATACTCCAGAAACAACAGACAAATATAGACTAACTATAATCAACTATAATAGGTTAATATGAAAACTTCTAAATACTGAAAAACAATAATCAAACTTGAAAATTATCTTTTAAAATTGAAAAACCAACTAATTGATACAACTAATGAATTTATTTATGAACACTCTGAAAACTGAAGACAACAAGTTATTTATAATAAATTATCAAATCAAAAACAAACAAAAGAATAAACTTATTAATCTTATTAACAATAAAATTTATTCAGTTCTCCAAAACCAAGATTAAAAATATTTAATATACTCAGATATCTAGGGATATTTTACAGTTTCTATAACTAGGACCAAAATTTTCTATTGAACCTATAATTATTAAAGATATTTCAATCAAAACTGTCTTAGCCAATATTGATACATATCCATTTTAATACAAATTAAAAAGAGGAAATATCGTTATAGCTATAATAACAAACATTTTATAATTATTCAAAATTCAAATTCAAAAGTTAAATCTAAATTTGATAGTCATACAATTTAACAAAGGTAATGTCACAGTTATAATGGAGAAACTGCAATATTTAGTTTATCTGGAGAACTAATTGGAAATAATATATCACATAAAGAACTTACTGATAATCCTGCTCTTGAAATTTATTAAAAAAGTTCTTAACAAAAAAGAAATTCACAAAGAAACTAAAAAGAAGTTAATAAACTATATTATTACCACCGAATCATGTTCTCTTAGGTTTAGATGTTATATCTCTCTTTAGTTCTGTTCACTTAAATAAATTTCTAACAACTCTATAACACAAATTGAGTGATATAAATAAAAATTGCATACTTAATAAAGAAATCATCATAATAATAATAATATCATAATTAACAATATTGATTCCTAATAATACGTACTTTTCTTATAATCTATCAAATTAAAACAAATTAAAGTTTGACTTTGAAATTTAACATGACACTATACTGTAGTGTTTACCTTGGTAAGTTTCTATTTTCGGATAGAACTTTTAGAATCTGTGATATATGTTTAGCAGCTGCTATACTTTTCACAGGTGCAACCCTGATTTTTCTCTTTGTTCTCTTGGACAGTATTATAGATATCCGAGTACATAAAATTGAATATGTATACGTACAGGCAACAATCACACGTTCAATGGATAATAACTTAATTTTTTTAAAACGTGTTAAGGATTCTCACAATCACATAGTGAACAATAATTGATCTATTTGTTATGAATAAAATGTTCTTAATAAAGATTGTTTCTAACATTTCAGGCTCGACTTCCTTCACAAAATCTTCGATTGAAGTAGATTTTATAAACAATATAACAAAATAAATGAAAATACCTTTTAAAATATGGTAAGAACTAGGGACTATTCGACAGAAAATAAATTATAATTTGACATTGATTTAAATGATATATACAAATCATATTGATCTGTCATCTAATAATGCAAAATTCGCTTTAGGAGTGCTATTTTTAAAAAATTAAATGTTGATTACATATATAGCGTAAGATGTATATCATAGAGTCAATAAACTGTTTTTATGTATAATAATTGATTTTATGAGCATCATAAATAAAAACGAATTATAGAAACAAAGGGATATGTACAGTGGTATGAAATGATCTTGTTCAAAATGGATTTCTTTGTAAATTGTCAATATCATTAATATATACGATTCAGTCACCAATCCTTAACAAATACGACAGTTCTACATCACTGTGAAAATGTAGGTGGTCTAAATAAGATGTCTACACATACTTGAATCCGGCTTCACATCTTTAAGTAACTGTGAAAGATACCATGTTTGATTTTATAATACCATAATCATAATTTAGAAGTTTATAGTAACGCATTAACAAGTAGTAGCTTGTAATGGTGGACATGTTTATCCAAACGTAATGGTATAAACAGTTTTATTTATGCTTTGTGCAGTAATTATAAAAAAATCTAAGGCATATTCATTACTGGCGAACAACTTTTAGATTAGAAATCCAATATTTAATATTAAATGTTATTACTAAATTTCACATTCCTCGTATAGTTACATCAAAAAATAATTAATTTAAGAACAAGAAGAAAGTCGGGTTGTTTCATTATTAAAACTAGTTTCTGTACCTTCTTCTGTAATATTCACTCACATTGCTCACTTAAAACTTCATAAAAATCGAAAAAACAAAGATAATCAACAAAAAGGAAAGTTGATATTTAGGTTCTTTTCACTGTGTGAGTTATATGTGGTTTTGTAACCTGATTGTACAAAGTATGGGGTGTAGAGGTAAGGAGAACCATCTCAATGTATCGAAACGTGTCTGTTGAAAAGAAGTAAATCTTCGAAAAATAATTTGCTGATTACGGATGAACATTTTTCTCTCATAAGACGTTCTCTTCCTTACCTCTATTCTCCATAGTAAAAAGGTATATGTGTGATATTTGACAAAAGTTTTGAACTCAAACAAAAATATTCTCAGAAACAGTTCACCTGCAAATATTTTAATTAGTCCTAAACTATCAAGAATCGAGAAAGCAATTGACAGTTCAAGAGTAAATGTTTGATAAGTGATTCGAGTTTAGAGAAAATTTAGTATGTTGAGATAATAATATCAGAATCTGTTTAAGAACGATCTGATGGCGATCCATGATGTGAAGTAAGTGGGATAGTTACTAAAATAATTAGGGAAATTAAAAGCAAATTCAAAGTCGCAGATGAAGAAAGATATTGATAGAGTGGTAGGATATTCGGTAGGAAATATCGTAATATCAAAATCAAAAACTTAATAATTTAAATCTACAAAAAGATGATGGGACGGGTAGGACATGAAAAGAAACAGAGTAAGTCTTGCACGATAGATGTAACAAAAAGTATAAGTAAGTTGTGATTACATTGACACTAAAAATTACACTGTCTAACGCGCGTTTCCATAACCAAGCTGTGGTCTCCAGAGACTGAAGGTAAACAGTGTGTTCAGTACTACTTGCTATAACCAAAACTGGAGTTAAAAGAGTCAAAAGAAATATGTACTCACAATACCTTCATTTAGTATGTCAAGAGTGATATATGGATTTTAGTTTACTTTCAGTCTCTGATGACGATAACCTGGTTATTGAAACGCGCGTCAGGCAGTGTAATTGTGAGTGTTGGTGTAGTGGTGGTGTAAACAGTGTATTCAGTAAAAAGGTGTAAGTGTTTATGGGTGTTATAAATGCTATTAATTAAGTACTAAGCAAAATAACTTATAAAAATGAGAATTAAAATATAAAATACTTGACGAATATGAAAATTTGAGATCCGAGAAGACTGGAAGAGCTATACCAAGGTTTTCATTAGATTTCGCGACAATATCAATAGAACAATACGTAACGTGTCAAATCAATAGACCTGGAAAGGTCTCAGTGCGATAATAACTTTTACTCTGACATGACGCAATAAAATACACTTATGATAACTCATATTATGGTTAGTTTGTTGAAATGAATTAAGAACTGTTTTATTATTCTTATAGTATGATATGATATAGTATGATCTTGTAGTAAGATATGAATAGCAGACAACAAATTTTAAGTAGAGCACTAAAATCAACAACCTGATGTAATCTACATAACCCATAGAATATGCGGAAAAGCAAAGTATGATTTTTGTGTTTGCGTACTTGAAAATATAGTAGATTTGGATGAAAAAATAAGATATGCATAAAAAACTCATATTTTAGAGGAAAATAGCCTGGCGGTTTTTAATTGAAGTATAGAAAATAGAGTCAAAAATGGTTTAGATATTAATTTATTTATAGTTCGTTAACTAAAAACTTTAGGTTGTTGGGATCTATGACTATATTTTTATAAAATTGACAGACGAATAACTTTTTTATAGAGACTTATGAGTTACAAGGGGACATTAAAAGTGTTCTAGGCGAATTAATTTGAACTTAGAACGATTTTTGCATGGCATAAAAAACTAGAAATTTCAAAGTCTGCAATTTACTGTTTCAGAAGCCTGTCTTATAGAGCATTAAATGTAGATTACTGAAAATAAAATTTATTAAAAAATATTAATTCTAATTTTCAATATTTAAAAGTTTATTTTTTTATTAATTAATTTTTATATTGAACAGAAATCATTTTCTTTATTTATTTGTGATATTTTAGTTCTACTAACTTATTATAAACGTAAAAAATATATCTAAAATATATTTTGAAGTGAGAACAATACAACGATACATAGAACGTCTATTTATTGCTGAAATATGTGGTTTACGTATATTTTCTCATCAAACGTAGTGTGGTGCTATGATGAGGTGAGTTTTTGGATGCTTTGTTTAATTATTAAATTTTCAAGCCATTGAAAAATTAAAGAAAACCCAAAAAGAAAAAAAATTCGATAGAATTTATCAATGAGCATTGCGAATCAAGTAGTAATACGAACAAGATTTTCCATGAAATCTGATTTATTCATACCACATTTCAGTCTCTATTAGTTATAGAAGCACTTTCCAATAACTCTGATCCATAAAAAAAATGTTTTGTATTAACACAAGAATGAATAGCATATTGTGATACAATGGTCCTATACAAATACGAAAATATATAAAAAATAATTGTAACAAGTAAGGCTTTTAAGTTACATTCATAGAACCATATTCATTGGTAAAATATTTAATATTTATTAAAAAGATAATTTCACGTTTTTGAAATCGTATATATTGACAATATTTATATTTTACATCTAATAAACATGCCTCACATCTATTAAAAATAAAAAAAATCTCATTAAATATTAATTAGCTTTACTTTCTCCTTTTATGAGAGGTTGGAGTTTCTCTTTTTAAAAACCAACAGTTAATCACCTATCATGGCCGAATCCGATCGTCCTTGATACTGAAATTCCATTGTTTTAATATTTTGGAGGAACCTTTCACCCTGCTAATCACTGACAGCTCCCACTGAAAAAATGTCAGCTGGGAATTTTCAATAATATTCATGCACCAAGGGATTTGTAGGCGTCTATAAGTTCATCAACTAACTGTTGGTAATTTGGATCCATATAAAGTGAATATTCTCATAATTTTCTTTAATCTTCACAGAATGAGCAACTGGTATACACGGCTTTAAATTTCCATTGTGTAATAACACTGCTTTTAAACTGTATTTGGACGAGTCAATAAATAGTGACCAATGACACTACAACTAACATAGCACGCATGGGGGGAGAGGCACTGCTTGTCTTGGTCTCAAATTAAAGTACCAAAATATTTGAAATATGCTTTTTTCCATTTTCGGAAAATGGCGTGGCTTGCGAATTCACCAGAAATTTTCCACAAATATAACAAAATTTGTCAGGAGAAGATTTACAACTGCAGCGCGTTTGACTCGACATTTTCGCCTTTATAATCACTTTTTGCACTATGAACAGAGAACCACTTACTATGAAATTCAACAGAATATATAAAATTACCTACCTGCTAATGTGAACAAGGATAATTAAGCTATTGAAAAGTGGTACGTGTTATTTTCCATTTTAAAAATAAAGGTTTCATCTGTATTACGAAAATCTTGTCGGCCAGGTCGGCCAGTGTAATCTTCAGCTATTAAAAGAACTTAAAACTGATAGAGATTGATTTAGAGGGTATTGCAGAAGCTGCCCAACACAAATTAAGAAGTCAATTAATGAGTGTAACTTTGCTTTGTCTTTTTTGATGATGATAGTATTGAAAAGAAAAAATGATTGACAACTTAACTGCAGACAATCATCCAAGTAAACTACAAAGATTAAATCTACTTGTCGATAGAATCATGTCATCTGACTTATGTGATTTCTTCACAAATAATACAATAAGAAAATAATTTCCATTCAATTTGAAAATTAATTAGATAAAAATAAAGTAAAGAGTATATAAAAGTTTTTTCTAACTCTAACAGATCTTGTAAAACAAATCAAAATAAATATTTTTGAATGAAGTTTTTGATATCATCATCATTCATTGCCCTATAAGATAGCATTAAGACTAAGTCTTTGAAATTGCCACAAAACCCATTTAAACATATCTTGTCACAAAAAAATCGTTCTAATTTCACATTTTCAACTTTATTTTATTTACTTTAACTGACGACCGCCTGGATATTTTTCACTAAAGATATGGGTATTCTATGCATACCTTAGTTTTTTTCCTTATCTATCATAATATTTACAAATATGGGTAATCCCAGCATCATTTTTTCTAGAACAAGAAAAAATCTTTCTGAATATCTGAATTGTTTCCTTAAAGCCCTAATACAAACACTACCAAAAATCTACTTAATCCTTGACATTGCCTGTAAATATATTAATGATAAATCAAAAATAAAATCTTAATATCAACCTTATTAGCTTATAGTTTCCGAATTTAAAAGAAAGGAAATTACCTCTTGCAAATCCTAAAATATATTTTATGGCTTAATAGACCGGTATAATCTAAAGATAAATACCAAACCCAATTTTTCTTGAAGCCCAACTACTAAGAGAAACTTGATCTACAGAATTAATTCACACCTGACCTAAAATACATACTCTATGCAGCACTCACGTACTCACACAAGCAGACAAGACAACATAGCTTCAATCTTACTTTGGCCAGCTGCAAAAGTATGATCTCAATCATTTTAATGGAGTGTATATGATTCTAAATATCAATTGTACTAAATTGTTCATGTCTCTACAGTACTGATGATAATAGAAAATTTAAATAATATTTATGATATTGAACATGATTTCTTTTCATTACAGGCTTGTGCTCCGAGATATATATGGTTTACAAAAGATTTGAATCGCAGAGACCCCGTGGGAACTTGTTTTGTGTCAAGTGGAGCTTTTGATAATTTTGAAGAATATTCTCCGTGTAGGACAAGTAAGTTCGTATCTAACAAATTTTTTAAACGGAAATAAATTATGATTGTTAGTTTCCAAAAGCCACGATTTAAATAAAAAAACATTATAATTGTCGAGGTTTAACTCCGCAACATTTTAAGGGAATGGAAACACTAATAAAGTTTTTAATTATATTTTTTCAATAATAATAATGTTTTTATAATTGTTTTACGCATTGTAGTAATCCTGGAACTACCGCATAATATAGTAACCCTGCTTCATCCACACATACTTTTTTCCTGTTGCATTCGTTTATTACATCTCTTTCAGTAAATAGTTTTTAGATGTGTGTTAGCTGCACTCGTCACTAAAATGAAGAAGCAAAATCAATCAATGATTAGGCGACTGATGTTCACGATAGAACAGCTCAGCACAAGAAGCATTGAAAGTGATTGGTGATTACTCTATTAGCAATGCAGAAGTATTCCGCATGAAACATTCAAGGAGGTGCGTAGAAGCATACGAACTAAATATCTACTGAAAAACTAGCGGCCAGATTTCAACTCAATATTTCGTGATGAGAAAGCTCTGTGCAAAAATGATTCCAAAGAAATTTTGAGAAGATCAAAAACCACGTCGAATTACAATTGCAGAAAACTGTTTGTAACAGGCAGAGAGAACAGTGTTCCTACACTGCTCGATCACATGCTCATCTATTTCTTTGACAGCATAGGACTGGTCCATAAGGAGATAATTACGCCTACACAGACCATGCATCAAGAATTCTATCGGAAAGTACTTGATAGACTTCGAAAAAATGTCATTAAAGTGCGTCAAGACATTGTAAGCAATTTATGCTGCATCACGACAATGTACTCTGTTATTGCACGTTGAGTGTGCCGCAGGTATTAGATTTCGAAATGATTCCAGTGTTCTCTCAGCCACTATATTCGCCGCATCTATAAGACTGTGCTTTCTTTCTTCTCTACAAAATCAAAAAGGTTGTTTAATAATTAATATTATTAGAGAGAAATAAACATTAAAAACAGGTGATTGTAATCCATAGGTGAAAGTAAAAATATTTTTCCAAGTTATACCTCGAGTATGTTCGTATGAAACATTTCTATAAATATTGTGAATATACTGGGTGTATACTTATATTTCCACTTTTAAACAGCTGAAGGTGGAAAAGTTCAATTTTACAATGCTCCATTTCTCCACAAGGTATGAAGAACATTATGTCATACTGGTATTTAGGTATAACGGTTTAAACCTTGATTTTTAAAAAACCTTACGTTCAGAAAGAATGATTTTAATATGAAAACTCAACAGTACAGCTACAGTAGAGCTACATCTTACAAATCCAAATCAGAATCGGAATCAGAAGATGAACTGTTGCAACTAATATTCACAATGAGTAATATTGTCCAACTTTCATATCTTTTCTTTAATCGTATGATTTACTAAATTTTCCCAGTTTTCAGTCTTCACATTATTTACAACCTCAAGAAACAACTGTTTAACTTCACTCATCAAAGAATTATTAACCATTAACCATTAATTTCATAGATTTCGTATTTTTTAAATTTTTTGTTATGAAGGGAACACAAAAATACAATTCTTCTTTCAAAGAACTTAATACTCTTTGAATTTAGCTAATCCTGTAAATCTTTTTTAACCACTTGGTTGTTGGTAATTTTTCTAAAAATCTCGAGTGACAACTTGCATTATCCACTACTATTATGCAGTTCTGAGGTAAAAGATCTATCAATTGTTCGAACCATTTCTTCAAAACATCAACATTTGTTTATGGTCTTTTATTTTGGTAAACCACAGCAACGATGTGTCCAATATGTATAAATGTAACTATCGTTCAAGGCAGTCTCTGTAAAAACTTATAAGAGTCAACATGTGTCTCAGAATACCGTAATATATGATGTCCTAATGGTAGTCACCGGAACGAGTAGATTCAAAAGTCGATAAATACCGTTAACAAACCGTTTGAACTGCCTATGTGTACTATTATCAAACTGCTCCCCTTTCCTGTTGGTGGGGACAAACCAGAAAATGAATTATTTGAAAAACCCTGTATTCGACTTGTAGCAAATTAATTATCCCAAAATTTATTTATTTCTTCTTTGATTTCTCATTTATTTTATATTCGTTAGGTAATTCCTTCTGCATACGATGTAGTTTTTTTCTATTTCTTTTAAAAGTTTCCATAGGGTTCTTCGACTCGACCCGCGACAAGAAAATTGATGAAAATTGCTATTCTTTAATAAATCCGTAAATCGTAGATTTTCTAAAAACAAGCATACTACTAATCAATTCCACTGTGCCATCAATACTTTCACTTAAATATTTGTCTGTGAATGATTTAAAACAATAGAATATTGATGTTTTTTCATTAACTGTTAAAGAGCCGATCTTTCGGCGCTTACGAGATCCTTACAAAATTTCCAAAATTACACAAGAATTCACAAAAGATTGCAGACTTCATCTTGCAAGCTGAAATTAAACTGAATTGCTAAGGATATACAACTTGGACCTAAACCTAAAATTGCATTTTCGGTCAAATTTGTAGGGAGGAGACACATGGCTTTTGACCACCTCAAACCTTTTTCTATTGTTCTGTACAGCTTATGAATATAAAAAACCAATAAGAGCACGAAAACTTGTTCTTGTTCGGGAACATGAAGGCGTTATATTTCCATGCTTCTTCGATTGGTTTTTCTAAGGATCCCATTGTCAAGTCTTCACTTTAAAATTTGAGGTTTTTTTATTAATAAATATTGCAAGTTGTTACTTTCCCGTGATTCATTAGTTTCCGATATTCTTAGATATCCAGGAAATTTTTATAACAAAATAATATTGCCTCAGCGTTATTAAATATTTCAGTGAATATAATCTCTTCTGTGAAAAAATGGCAGTTTAAACTAAAAAGTTAAATTTTTATTACTTTAAATAAAACTTTGAAATGCAGATTGATGAAACGTTTTCGTTGATCAACGCAACTTAAATATGAAAGAGCTCCAGTTCGACTCATATGTGCTCTTTGTATTTTTCTGTTACTGTCTTATTAATTTACGACAAATGTGTTGCCACATTCATTTTATGGTGTTAACGAGGCGGACATCCATCCGGTATTGAGAGTAACAATAAATTTTTTAGGGCTTTTTTTATGAGTTAGAGCAGCATTAAATTTCAAATTAAACTATATCCGAAAACCTAAAAAGGGGAACATGTGCGCGGCATGTGAGACCTTTGTAATGGACATGTTTATAGGCGGCACGTGTTAATCAATGCCGGATACTTTGCTTCAATTGTGACGTTCAGATCTTAAGGTTTAGAATCGGAAGGTAATGACAAATGAACTAACTTCGGTTGAAGTTTGATGAAAATCTTGATTACATTTCCAAAAAGTGGATTTGTAGATTTTCTTATTAATTTTCTAAAGTTATGTGTAATGGTGTGTTTGCTACCGAAATTGAAACACGCTCCATTGCACAGAATCGTCGCGTGGACGTGTAAAAGTTTCACTAGAACATCTGTTGTAAGATTGATCGCCATATATCCGCTACACGGTAAAAATTAGATCAAAATCTGGTACATTGGGTGAAATATTATTTAAATACTACTTATTCCTTGTTGATTGAAATAAAGGTCTAAATAGAAAAGAACATGATGAAGAAAAGTATTTGTATATACTACCAGTTCATGTAATGGATCGACTTCTTAGATCACTCCTTTCTCAAAAATGGGTGCGCAAATATCTAGAAATTTCTCTGTAATTCTATTATTAAATGTGAATCTACTCAAGAGATATTTTCAATAAGACGGACCACAATTATGTAGGGGTATGTATGTATAATTATGTATGCATAATGGCACCTTTAGCCACCAAATAAATAATGATATTCTGTAGGTAATAATAATTGTAAGCAACAGACAAATTTTAAGAGATTTTTCGAATAAATCCATGATATTTGAGTGTCTTTTTCCTGTGAAATCTATGAAGTGAAAACAAAACTATCACCAACAACGACTGCTTCACCCCCTTCGATCCCTTGTTTTATAGTGATTATATGAAAAAAGTGAGTCCGAAAAGATAAAACCAAAATTTTCAGCACCAAACGAAGTCTAATTAATAGTAGTAGTATTTGTCTTAACCGTTACAAACATAATCCTCAATTTGTTTCTTTCGGTTTCAGTATGACGATTTTTCAATGGCCGGAACACGTTGAAAGCATATGAAAAAATGTTTTTTGAAGACGTGATTGGCTTTTTGGTTACATTTAATAGCAATGTATTCGATACATAAGTTTGACGCCACTCTTATAATTAGACAACCGTTAAATTCCGTTTTATTGTTGTCTGCCCCTAATATTATAATATTAGAATTTTAAACATCTCTATACTACTGAGTATATATATATATATATATATATATATATATATATATATATATATATATATATATATATATAATTTCTTTAATTTCTTATTTCTTAATTCTTTTGATGTATTAAAGCTTCTAAATGTTCTTGATTTTAGTTCTCTTCTGTTTTAAAATGAGTTTTTTTAATAATTTTTGAAAGATTGATGAAAAATTAAAAATACAACTATAACCTTAATAATTAAAAAACTTCATCGATAGCATTATTTAAAAAATAACTCATTCGTATTCAGATAGCCGACGAGTGCACACGCATATTGTTCTATTTGGATAAATATTGTTATCTTCGTGCTAATTTCATATTAACGTTTTTATTATACTGAATTCTATTAAAAACCAAATATCAACATGTGATCATTAAAATTCAATTTGCGACCCTTTATTTAGTTTTATGAAACTATTAACTGCAAATAATTCAAGAAATCCACCAGTGTCGTAGGAGTGCGAAAGGTAACTGTTATTTTCCTACTATCTATTCCACAAGGTCCTTCTCGGGCGCCTATTCCTTTCTGAACCTGGAACTTGTAGCTTTGGTATCCAAAGCTACTCGCAAAAATGACTACAGTGAATAAAATAACCCAATCATCTTTATCTCATCAAAACTCATCTCATGGTCCAAAATCATATGTTGATTCAACGTTAACAAAGCCTCCTCCCCTTACTTTTCCTAAACGCGAGCAAGCAAATATAATGCACTCTATCCCCAGCACCGTTTTATTCGAATACATAAAATAATGAATAATCTATAGGAGTATCATTTCCCCAAAAAACATTACATTCGCATCAAGAATTTCTAACAACCGTGTTTGCATATATCTTCCTCAACAGCAATTTTAGATGATCTTCTTAAAACTCACCAGAACATTTGCATCAATTCTACAATAATTCCTATTCGAAGACTAATTTCACCAGCTAAACGCATTTTAATATCGTATGTATCCCCTACTATCCCACACTATGTTATCGAAAAAGCTCTCAAGGACATCGGACTGCAAATAGCTTCTTCTGTTTCAATTCACGGCATTTTTAGAAAACTCATACGGTAGTTCTGATCCTCTCAATGATACTTTATAATTTACTCCTAATATCCAAGGACTGTTAAATGATTTATCACTTCTTTATGCTGAAACAAAAGAGCGATCTCTGAAAAACCGTCTCACTCGACTCCAGAAAAAACTTAAGAGACAACTTAATTCTGAGGATCTCTCTGATAACAAAAGCGTTTCTTCAGATTCTAGTGAACTATTTTCCTCCCATCTCCAAATAGCCACAGATCTTGAGGCTATTGCAGTTTCCACCTGGTGGAGACGGGATCTACTGTATAGTATAATGAAAATGTTAAAAACTATCATTACCTTCTTTATGCTGAATATTGATATGGACAATTGATTTTGCGAATTTAATCTGGTTACTGATTTCTTTCCAGCCATAATCTGAAAGCTCATCAGAAATTGGAACCTTAAGGTGTCCATGTTACAAAATTTGTGCAATGTAACATCCTCTTATGTGTTGCTGATAGAGTTCTGCTGTGAATGGTGGTTGCGAAAAACCCTTTTTGAGCAAAATACCGTCCTGATGCCTGATTCTTCAAACATTTGGATTGAATACTTGATAATATCTTTCGTTTTGGTTATTTTATTTCTAAAAATGCCGGACTGAAATGACATCATGTGATTGAGGGAAGTGGTCTTAAGAAAATAAATAGCAATACTTTTTTGGGCAACTTGAACGTATAAGTCTCTAGATTTTTATATTTTTCAATTGATCCTACTCTTACTTTGGTAATGTTTTTTAATCGATTTAAACCATATGGATGATAAACAAACTCTTTGTATTTTCTATTTTCCGACACATTTGAAATTTTAATTAAACAGTCGATGAAGTCTTTTAGGTTAGTTATTAATGAGAAAGCACACTTTTTGACTTTTTTAAAAAAGCCTGCATTTTTAATCATAAACTTATTTCAATTTTAAAGGGATTTAAAATAAAGTCGACGATATTAACTGAATAAGTCAATATTAAGTTAATAGTTTAATATTTGGATTTTTAATTATAAAGATAGTTAGGAATATTCAACTTGAACATAAACTAACCATCCAAATTTTACAAATGTACAAATACTTTACAAATGTTGACAACTTCACCATGCGAAAAAATGTTTACTCAAAATAATTTAGATATGAGAGTATTATAAATTCGATTCTTAAGTAAAACTGAAATAAAATAAAACTAACATCAAATATGAAATACTTGAAATGTTCGAAAAATAATATCGTATTATGTTCATTTGAACTTTCATCAAAGGGGCAATAGTTTTCCTGCAAAAAATACAAAAGTCGTTAAATTGGTCATTTTCCTTCCTTGTTTATCAGTTACTATATAATAATATAATTTTAAACTGACTGCATTTGTCTTTGTATTCTATATATCTAATTCAGATATTCAATTGGAATTTCTCAAACTGAAAAAGTTTAAGTATAAAGAGTATAAAAAAATTTTCTCCTTGTTATCCATTGAAAGCCCGACGAGTGGACCAGTCGCTGTTACAGTTTGACAGAGCATATAAAACCAAATTGCTCTCAATCTGACACATAGTGTTCGATTGGTTGTCAATTCTCAAAATGACGTACGAGTCTTTCCTTGCCTCTTTTATACTATACTTCTCAACAGCTGATTGACTGGATTGTCTCTAAAAAAAGTGTTTAGATTTGGCCGTAGTAGGGCTTCTTACATCAGAACCTACTCTTGGAGTGTGCAAACTCTCTCTGTATACCTGCTATATCTGTTGAGAGACTACTAGCGATTCTAGCGATGTAAACAGCGAATCAGTGTAATGAACTATTTAAAAACCAAGAAGGACCTTGTAACTTTTACGAATACCTTCAAATAGGGTTGGCGACCATGCCATATGAGCTTGCAAATATACCACAATATACCTGACTTTGGGGAAAACGAAAAATCTTCTACCTAACCTTTGTTCCATACTTACACGAACTCAGGGGGGGCATTTGGAATCGTAAAAAAATTCATCATCTCAAGCGTCTCAAGACGGCGAAGCAATCATATCTCTAACACATCGATGTATAATATAAGGGTAATCCTTATTTTATTCGTGAGAAATTTCTGTTTGACTCTACTTTCTATTTCTACTTAGCAATATCATATTTTGCGCTCCATTTCCATCTGAAAATTGATATGGGTTATTCCATTCAAATATTAATTATTCGGTACCGCTACTGTTGTTTACATGAATGATTTTCTCATACAAACACATGGTACTCTTAGAGAAAAAACGTACTCCATTCATTAGGATCTGTCTTGACATAATCTAAATAAGCAAATAAGGGCTTTTAGAGACTACTACCCATGAAGATGAAATCCAACACTTTGTTGGTTATATTGGGTCTGGTAGCTAAACATAACATGAAACAGGAATCAATTACAAGAACAGTGTTGATATATAGATGTATTTTCGTCGCAGACAAGCCCTGTGTATATTTTTATTTATAACCATGTGTGAATAGCTATTTTTGAAAAATTTAAAGAGAGCCTTATTACAAACTTGTTGTGCTTTAATTTCACAGGTACCGTGTGATTTTCATGAAACTTATTCTCATTACATCTCTGAGACTCTCAGTATACTATTTATAGATATAACAATATAGACTGGTCATGAACGTAGTTTAAGTGAAAATAGGGGATAAACTGTAATTAGAAATGTTAGTTCAATAAGACACTTTTCATGAAGATACAAGTACATTTATATAGTTGTAACAGTGGAATAAATCATAAACCTAGCAGGAATTTCTTGCTTCTTTTAGTAACATCAGCAATTATATTTTATAATAAAAGCATCAAAGAGATGAATAAAGACACAACATTCACAAACGATGAATGGATACAGAAATTGGTATTATATTATATAGACAACGTAGACTATTGAAAATATAATGGATAAAATACAAAAACTATAAATTTATAATCAATTGACTCCAAATGATTACAAATGTGAGCTAAACATTAAGGTTAGTGGACGGTTATACAGGAGAAAACTCTAAATCATTGTAACTTCAATGTAAAATAAGAAGGAATTTCTGGAGCCGTTGGGGATATTCGTACTATAGATGACCACTATACCAACATTCACACAGTCTGGTAACCAAGTTATCGTCTTCGGAGACTGAGGCTAGAGCTCTCTGAAGACAACAACTAGGTTTTTGAAACACGAGTCAGACATAGTAATTGTAAGTAAAGGTATAGTGGTGGTGTAAACAATGTGTTCAGTATCAATGTATAAAAACAACTAATTAAACGCTTAAGTGAATTGGTTATGATTTCACATTGGCAGGTAAAGTTTCCTAAGAGAAGCTGCACACTAAAAAGTTGAGATTTATCAAAAACTGAAAAATTTTAAAATATAACTTTTCTTATAATATTTGAAAATGTACTTGGAAAGATTAAGTAGTAAAAGCATATTCATATTGTGAAGACTAAAAAACATTGGTGCGATTTTTTTCACTGATCAATTTCCTAAATCTTTCTTACCAAATCAACCTTTTCAGATAATTACATAAGTGGAAGAATTTACATAGAATTAATTGTTATCATTTTCATTTTTATAGTATGTATTTTTATCGCTGTACCACATATTTTTTTAAAGAGTATAAAGATATGTCTTAAATGGGCTAATCTTTCTTCTTACCTATATTAAAACGAAATACCTGTATAATCTGCCGATTAACCTAATAATTGATTGAACTCCTTCTTTATCATAACAATAAGTAAGTTTGTTTGAACTATCATGGTATACTAAGCGAATGCCATTTTAATATTTCCTAACGCAATAGAATTTCAAATGTATTTACTTTTGTTTCAGTGAATTGGGGATACCATAGACAAGGATCTTGCCAAGCTGGCTTTAGTGCTGCTATTAATAGAGTGAGTAACAAATAATTATAAATATTTCCATAAAATTTTAAAAATAATGACAAGCAATTATGACGGAGTTTCTAAAACTATTAGTAATATTTATACTTAATACTTTACTACAACTTTGCACAGTTATTGTCTTCAGAGACGAAGTAATTTTTTCTAATCCATCTATGTGAAAGACAAGAGAAATTTATTTTTATACATTTACACCTGCTTATACCAACGTTGCAAAAATTTATCTACATAGAGTAGATTTGAAATGAATTTACATATTTTTGGGTGATCCTAAATATACAATATCGAATTTTGAAAAACAGGGGTATTTACGAAATGCTCCAGCAATTGTGAGGAAATTATGTTCGATTCAAAGGAGCAGATAGCGCATTTGAACTATAAACATGTATATATACAATAAATATACAATGAGTAATATATCATTGATAGAAAAATTACCAAAAAATATATTGTTCAATGCAATCCAAAGTCTTGTAAAATGACGACTACGCTATGTGCCTTCGCATTTAAAAATACATAATACAGGTACACATTTCTCCGACCAACTTCCTTAATAAAACAATAATCCTTCGATCCGAGGAATTCCAAGCTACTTCCTTTTGGGAATTCCAAGTCAGCTCTCTTTTATAATTCCTCTCTCTTTCTCTGATTCGCCCGGTACACGGTTTAGGAGAAACCAACACAATTACACGAGACGTTTTGAATCTTTGAATCAAAGAGAAACTCATTCTCTCTCGGGAGAGTGAAGCCAGCAGCTCTTGAACGCCTAGATCTCTGCAGAGCTATGCTACCCTTACTGTTTCGGCACACGCGATTTACTTTAATTTTCCTTTTTGTGTATATTTTTGGGTATATTGTTAGTTCATGTATATATAGTACGTTTAGGTAGTTATCAAACTTTGATTATTGTGCTACCTCATCACCATCCTCAAATCTAAGACTAACGCCCATATAAATGTCCCACTCTCCAGAAGTACTACCTAATAATTTTTTAGTTAAGAATCAAATTTAAAATCAGTGGGTGTTCCTGCAGGTAATATTTTCCGTGAAAAGAGCTACAGAGAAATTTTTATGTATAAGATATACAAAATTAGATGATATTTTCTCACTTTTACTGTGAAAAGACGATAACTCATTGAATCGCATCCAGGCAGTGTAATTGTGAATAATGGCGTTATAGGAATAAAATAAACAATGTGTGCTCAGTATGGTACCAAAATTGTTAACTATATTTATAACACAATAAAAATAAACAGAAGAATAGGGTGAAAATAATTTTCAGACTGGTTTCGTCAAGAAATGATAAATGTAGGGGCATAAGAAAAAGCACCTTGTGCATGTAACTTGGGAACAAGTGCAATTATCAGAAAAATATTTGCAGAAATGCCATATATAAGTGAATAAGGACCAGCCGTAAGCTTATACTCTAGGGACAGTTCGAATATAAAATATAGCCATATCAATTATATCGAATTGCACAAAATAACGCCAACAAGAATTAGTAATATATTATGTCACAAAATTAACTGAATATATATCTGTAGAATCGAATTTTCATATCATATTATGTGAAAAAATCTGAGAAAGTTTCTACGTAAGCTCATTCAGTTTCATCCTACACAATCTTACAGCACTGATGTGATTAATTTTTCAGTATTAGGTGTTAAAAATTCCTGCATTGTTACGATTTCATTCACAGTTTTCGAATTATGCAAATTTATTCATAGAAGGAGAGAAAGCGTCTCTCAAAACAAGAATTTTATTATTCGTTGGTATTTTAACGATCAAAAATATCAGAATCGCACCGGTACTTAAGTTTTGCGATTATGAGAAGAAAAATTTTTATCATATAATTTTCCGCATCTCTGGTTATATGCTTTATGACAGGTTATCCTAGAATTCTTGAAGTAGTGTTAATATACAAGGCGACTCTATGGTTTTCAATAATAGTCATGATCGAGCTTGTTCCATATATTTGCATTACATTGTTACACTTGATCTAAGTTTAGTGATCTGAAATCTCTTTGTACCTTCTATTTTTATCATGAATCCCTTCTCTATTGATTTTAGCCAAAACGTGCTGGTCAAAATAGACTATTATAAGCATCCATACATAAGGAGAAATAAATCATTTTACTTATTTTAGCATCAAGTTATCTAGGATCTGAATGTATTTCGCCTATTAATGCCAATGTTCTAGTGAAAATTCTAGACTGACAAGACAAGATAAGATCTTGAATCATTCTAGAAAACATGTCGGGAACATCCAACTTGAACATTTACTGTACATGGATACCATTTGCATTAAAATTGATTAACTAGAAAGTAACTTGTATATTGCGCATAACTCAATTTAAATATAACAAATTTCTTCAATTGTCTAATTCTTATTGAATAATTTTATCTATTAAAACTCCATTGATAATTAAAAGAACTCTAAAATCAAGATAATATGTTTGTTTTCGTGGTATGTATGTCAAAACAGGTATGTTAAAAAATCAAAATTAGAAATATACCTTTAGTACGATTAAAGCTCCGGATTTGTATCATCTGCAGCTTTTGTTCTCTAAAAACATATTCTAGTGACTACATGGTTAAATATGAAGACCAATACTTAAAAACCAGAAATCACATGAGTATCTAAAAATCACAATTTATTCAGTCTGATTGTAAGTTTATCTTTTTATTCGATATAGTATATTCTAATTGGTGAAATAATAACAAAAAAATAGAATTTGCTATAAAAAAAATGTTAAAAAAAATGAAATTGAATGCAGATATCTAATAGGTACCACCATATTTCCTTATTTTGCTTCTTGTTGAATGAAAGTTTTACTGAGATTCCAAATTTTCTTCTCTTATACAAACATTTCAAATGTAATGGCAATTGACCTATTGAATCTTTTACTTGCTTCAATGAATCCGTTCCCCTTTCCAATGTTTTTGCTCAGATCGACTTAGACACCGAGTCAAACCTAAAAAAACGTATATAACCTACCATATGTTTAAATGATCACCAAAGAAATTCTTATTAATTATTGCTGCCTCTGGAAGCCGGAATAGTTGTGCTGAATACACTGTTTACACCACCACTACACCAACACTCACGAGAGTGTTTGAACAGTGTGTATTCAGTATGAATATCGCCAGCGGTTCCAGAAATTCCAACTTAGGAATAGTTGTGGTTGACGATACTAGATAGCACCATGTATAATATTTCAGAGTGGACCTTGTTACCATCCATTGGTACAACTCAAGAGCTTTATCCCAGGTATATTAAATAGATACAACTGAAAACCTTTAAACAAAAAAAATATGTGGTAAATTTTATAGTAAGATTTTAATTTAGAGTGTCTGGTTCTTTATGGATATTTTTGGTATTGTAAAATCATGTTTTGATGTAGTTTTCTATCTCTTCTGTCTAAACTGTTACCTGCCACTATATTTCCATTATATTACATTTTTTCCATTCTTGGAATTTTTGTTCTTGTTTTTCAAGATTTATTTATTTTTTATCAAATAATAAATACGTACATTTCAATTAAGTATTCTAAATTATAGTCTCTAATTGAAGGTGTAAGCAAAGATTTCATATTATTATGAACATTCGATTATAAGGAAACACCCTGTACAAAGTTTATGGTCGAATGAATGGATACTACGCCTTATAAATTAATAACATCAAAGAGAAAACAATTTCGAAAAAAAAAATGATTAACTGAAAATGGCTGTATGTATATAAAGTAAAAGCATTCCATTCGAAATTATTGTAATTGAATAGGATTGTGAACCATGTGTGGCATTAACTTTTGAAAAATTAATTTCCGGAAACTCAGACACGGAGTAGCAATATTGTTTATCAAAAATAACTGAAATTATAAGGTGGAAATAGGCGATATATGAATTAAAATTATTAATGCTTCTAAATGTTCTTGATTTTAGGTCTCTTCTGTTTTAAAATTGGTTTTCTTTGATAATAATATCATATAAAATATAATAATAATTTTAATAATAATTAAAATATTTTGATAAAGAGTGAAGTTAAGTCGAAACGTTAATTTTGTATCAATCTTTCAAAAATTATTAAAAAAAAACATTTTAAAACAGAAGAGACCTGAATCAAAAACATTTAGAAGCATTATTATATCAAAAGGTCTAAGAAGTAAGAAATTAAAGAAATTAAAATTATTTAATATCTCTTCGAAAATATCTACTTCAACCTTTACTAGAGTATAAAAAACAAGAAGTAAAAAAAGGTCCTGAAATCGAGACAAATTATCACAAAAAACATATAGGAAGTTCTAAGAGTAGAAAGCTAAGGAAAATTATATATATCGAGTCAATTCGAATTTTGATTTTTAAAGCTTATTAAATTCATAATTTTGTTATAATAAATTTTAACAACCCACAATCCTCAATTTATTAATTTCCTGGTGATGAATACATTAACAAATGGTAAACAAGACGTAAACAATTTAAGTGAAATTTATAATTCTATTTTATAAATTTTAAAGCAAGAATTTAACTGATGACCGCTACATTTTTTTGAGATGTAGAAACTAATAAAAAAGTAATTTTTCTTGTTAAAACAGATTTATATTTTGATTTTATTTAGATATTCATAATGTAGGTGATCTATTGAATTATATAATTATGCAAATTTTCAAGTCATATTTTGATAAAGACGGAAGTAGATCGTAACGTTTAATTTTTACTCGTGGTCTTTTTTTTTGTTTTTTTTTCATATGTGCGATTTTCAAGTAGGAGTCATATTGTCATTTGATTGTTCTATGAATACACATATACTTTCTTAATTGAAATTATTCTCCAATTATTTGATTTAGAGCGAGAATAATTGAAACATTCACTATTTTAGGAGAATCACTAGTAAGTATCAATATAACTCTGTTTAATAATTTTGGGCGGTCTCTCTTTTCCCAAGTAATGTATTAGTTAAACTATCAAACGGTGGACTCCTGCTGTTTTTACCTGTAGATTCCACCTCTCATTTTCTGTCTTGTTACATACCCAACTGAAAAAGAGGTAGCCTTATGGATTCCTATAATCGATTCTTAATTGGTTCTTAGGACCACTCATAATTTGAATATAGAAAAAAGGCACGCTTGCTAAACTCTCAATAAAATTTAAGTAACAGTGATCTGAATGCATCCCTGTAAAATTTACAATAGATCTAATAAGAATACAGCTAACACTGGGTATGGTATTAATAATTGCTTTTCTATTTACAGAAGTGGAACAGTTATCAATTAAATATATTCTGTTCAAATTAACCGAAATGCAGATATTGATCTCCTACTGTTTTCAATCACCGGTAATTTGAATGAGTGACATAATGATAGTTAGATTTTTCATCATCCATCAAATTAACAAATAGTAAGAAGTCGCTTACACAATAATGTAACACATCACAAGAACTATAAATTACATCAAAATGAAGATTGATGATATTAGGTCCAGGAAAGAGAGAAATATAAATGAAACTAATATCAATAAAGTGGAACCAAATATTTCAGTATGTAAT
The DNA here is from genome assembly GCF_026250575.1 of Diorhabda carinulata. Taxonomy (NCBI): domain Eukaryota; kingdom Metazoa; phylum Arthropoda; class Insecta; order Coleoptera; family Chrysomelidae; genus Diorhabda; species Diorhabda carinulata. The sequence continues at coordinate 10,858,732 of NC_079464.1, read as the reverse complement.
AAAAAATAGGCTGAATATATATATATATATATATATATATATATATATATATAAAATATGCTATTAACTCGATTGTGGAAACCTAGAAACAAGTACTATCTATACAAGTTATAATAATTTATCACTTATCATATAAGATATTTGGATTATTCGAGATTACAGAAGAAATGCAAAATGATATTTAAATCCACGAGCTAGACAATTAATTTGAAATACCACGGCAATGTCAAGATCAATTTATAAACTTTTACGCTCGCATACGCACTGACGCGCTTGTTCGCGTTAAACAAAAATTGAACAAATGACGAAGTGTGATTAATAAACACAAACTCTTGCGCTCGCGTTTACGTTCGCTCCGAGATCGCTTACGTTCCAACGCCTAGCTGAAAACAGGTATCTAGGTCTTATGACCACGCACACACGTATAAATACGAAAAATACTTTGTTAAATCCCCAACGACAAAAGAAAGTCAAAAACTTCACGAGTTGAAGGATTTCGAAACCCTGAAGTAAATTTTCATATGCATTGTTTAAAGTAGTGAAAGGTATATATCAGTCGCTGTTCTAATGGTATAATCCTTTATTGCATTAAAAACAGGAGCATCAAAACTATACAAATTTTGCGTCGCTTATTTCGTTAATTATATGCTTGGCCAATCTCTCTCCCTTCTCTCTCTCTCTCTCTCTCTCTCTCTCTCTATACTTTGGATATACTCGTGATTTAGTTACAAGGTTATTTTGAGTAGATAATGCAATTGATAACAGCTTAAGAATGTTCGATACCTAGACCGAAAGAATAAATGATATTCATGACGTTACTCCTGGATCTGTAGGCTAACTGGAATGATTTTGTTGCCTAGGACCAACCAGAATTTGTAACCGAAGAGGACTCCGACTGTGGCTATCTACCATTTCTATAAAGGTTAGCGTTCAGTGGTATACTACAGGTAACTTTTGGTACGGGTACCAGCTTAATATTATTGATGTGTTGTTTTAAACAGCAACGCTAATTTAGCTCAATCAAATTGCTGAATTATCTTAGTGTCAAATTGCCAAACGCTTCGATTTCCCAAATGAATTCTTACTTGGACTCTCTACCCCACGGGGAAAGAACGAAAACGTAAATGACTACAATTCTACAGAAGACTGGCTACGGGCTAGTTGCTCAATCAACTGCTAAATTACTTGTTTTAGTGTAGTGTTGAATTGCCTTACACCTCTGTTTCCTAGATGATTTCTTACTTGGTCTCTCTACCCCACTTGGAGAAAACGAAAACGTGAATGTTTAGTTCACAGTTCTAGACCTGGAATTGAATGACATTGGGAAGCTTCATATAGTTTCATTTCGTATATTGTCATCGTTATTCCAATTGATATATTTTTTAGATATATAATGCATTATCTCACTTCGTAAAGTATAAAAATAAAATTGTTCCTTTTCTTTTTAATTGCTTTCATATTTTTCTGTTTTAAATCGTGACCCTCCTTCGTGTGTTTTCTTCGTGTTGGTATCCATATTTAAAACTAAATAAATTTCTAAACTTCATCTATTTTCGACTTTTTTCTATTGTCACACATATGCATATTCTTTTTGTTGGAGGGCTCCAATAGTTTTTGTAATATAAAATGTAAAACTAAAAAAATATTTGTTTTCGAATTAACTTGTCATTTTTAATGGTATGTAAAAAATTTTTAAATTTCATCTATTATCTTTTTTTTGAGGTCGAAGGTCTTCTCGGCCGTTCCTCGTCCATAACGAACTAAAATCTTACATAAACAGTTACATTATCGCCGTAAACAAATTTTAATATTTCTTGAGTTTCTATAGTACTTTTTCTTAACACCTTATAAGCTGGAATGTGTTCAAACTTGTCATCGTTTATCTTAACACATGAAGGTATAAGAGATATTAGTTGAAAAATATTATTTGCTGCTTCAATATTCCTTGAGCTATTTCAGATATCGTATATTATCTTTTAGATGTCCTCTTACGAATTTTTCATTAATTTCACCATATCCATTCTGGCATCCTGAACTAAATTTCATGAATAAAGAATTATGACCAACAGATGCCTAAAATTACGGGAACAACTTTTTACAATTTTGAATTGCCATTCTCGACGGATTAGTCAAATGCGGAAATATAAATTTTATTGAGAACACATGTGACAAATCCCATCTCCTAGAGAAACAGATTTATATTTATAATTCAGAATAATAAGCAATTCTTCATCATTTTTATTGAAACACTGGTCATTTATACTCTTTAATTAATAATAATGATATAATTTCATTATCTATATTGTTATCTCAGCTATTCATGGAGTTCAAGGAAAATAGTAGATAAACGATAAAACTGGGTGCAAGTGCTATTTATATCGAAAAATTTTGTAAATCTTTCAGGGTTAATGAACATAATGACTCAAGAAGATTAATTAATCTTATTACTAATTAGTTACGCATTGACGATTTTACGTCAAATTTAAAAAAACTTTGTTTAGAGAATTTCTTTGGACATACAGTAAAATTTTTTTTCTTCCAACTCTTGCAAGTAAAGTTGAAATCAAAAATATGGAATATCTCGGAAACACCTATTGTAAAAAATTGAAAGTTTTGTTCCAAAAGATTTTTCATCTCCATCTTACGTTCCAAAATCTGTTTTTTTTCTTTACGAGTATGTCAAGTCACGTTATAATGTTATAATCTCTTTCTTAAAATCTAAATAAACTGTGCTCACTTTATACACAGAAATATATTGGATTAAAGACTAAAAATAATGATGTAAACCTCACGTCTCCATATTAAATATACTGATACCAATTACAACACAATGTTACTAATAATTTATTAACTATCACTTCACTTTAAACATGTAATATTTGTAATATCCAACTAAGAGCTCTTCTATGAGCTTCTGATTTTGATATGTTTTTGCAATAGTTTCAGAATGTTGTAAAAACTTCTGTCTAGTTTCAGCTAACTTCTTCTTCCAGAAACATTAATAACAATAGTTACCCAATAATAGATGGAGCCGTCCACAATTTATCGTATTCACTGACGAAAGGGAGTGACCGGTCTGAATGAACGATCTTTATCTTCGTCATGAAGCATCGTATCCTGAAGACCTCGTCGTTGATTCATGTAACCATCGTAAAAGAACCGTCTAGTCATTTTGGAGCTTCGACAACCTCCCTTTTCATACTAACTTGATGCGTAAGCTTCCGTATAATTACTGAGTAGTTCTCGTTTGTGGGAAAAATCGTAATACATTAATCCCTATCCGTTCAGAATATGTCCCCTTATAATACGTTACACGGTTTCCTATGATCTAGTTCTGGGTTCTTTACTAACAACGCACTTGGAACATCCAAGACACCAATCTAATACGTCGTCGTTGTTTCCAACCCAATAGAATCATTTTTCCTTATTTTTCATTGCTTTAGTCACCCCAAAGTACAGTCCGCTAATACCACCATGAATCTCCGTGAGCAACAGTCTTTGTTTTAGGAATGGGAATGATAGTTGAATTTTAGTTGAATAGCTGGGCCTAATAAGTTACCACTAACTTAATATTTCTTGGTTCTCTTTATTGTTACCGCCTTGTTGGTGAGGCAGAAGCCTACATTATCTTTTCTAGAAATTGTAGTATTCAATTTCAACCTTTTCAACTAGCTTCTTGTTGAGTTCAGTCAGTTGAACTAATAATTCGGTGCTTCGATCCAAAGAGGTATCTCTTACAAGTTAGGCGTCGTTGACATCAACATTCTCTTCCATTACCTTCAATGTATCTTTTGGTTAGACTTGTTTTGACCGCTGCAGTGCTCTCGCTAGTGCTTCTTCAATAGTGTTGAGTTAGGCAAACTACATTTCTTGTTGCAGTTCGATATTTCAAAAATCAGCGAAAACTTCCACTACCAACCTCCGATATTGATGGAAGTGCCAGTTTCCCTAAGTGCATGATGTCGGAAATGTTATAAGGTTTCGTCAGTCTTCTGTCTTTTGGTCGTGAATTGGGTCCTGAACAACGAGTACGTATGTTGTGTTCTGAGCATTCAAAATATTTTTTCATCCCTCTGAAATGGTTTGTAAAGTGCATTGTTTAGAATAGCTTCAGCTACGACGTTGAATTATCTTAAATAGGTATACTAACGCGACTACCGCACTCCCAGGGATTGTGATTTTTTGATGAAAAAAAAAATCACTCAATTCATCTAGTTTCTATTATTCTATCAGCAGCCGTCAGGTGGTGTGTGGCTGTGTACCCGACACTATAGTTTCCACTACATTAAGTTATAACCGGGGCCTTTATATGCCGTACGTCTGTGCAGCCCTAGTATATTTGATGCTTAGAATAATTATACAAACCGCACACAATTCACATGATGAATCTAGAAAAACCATTACATTTTGAATGTTGACAATTGGTCCTCTTATCCAACGAATCTTCAGTTGTACCACACTAAAGATTCACACCACAGCATCCTTGATACTGAGTTACGTACTTTTCAACAGACGAATAATGTATATTATGAAAATTTACCTCACAATTGGTATTAAAAGTCTCTTCGTTAGTCCCAAGAATGAAAACTAACTAATCTACCTTCAATTCAGTCGAAGCTTTGTGCAAACTAGATAATAAGGATGTAATATTAAAGTACAATAAAAAAGTTCGGGATATAATTTTTTTAAAACAGGTGCAATATAACTAAATAATTCTTTAAAGACAATAATGACTTCGTCCACATTGACGTAACAAACTACGAACAAAGCTAATATCTTAACTGATCTTAGGTGGTCTTCAATTTGATTTAAGCCCCGAACTAGATTTTTTTCAAGCTCTTAGGGTTGTCTACCATTGGGCAATAAGCATTTGTTTTGATAAAATATAACTTGTGGTGTATTACTTCAGTGACTAATCAACTTTGACGTTATCACCTCTATATAAATCTATTTCTGCTTTCACATTAATTTTATATGGGTCCTATAGTTGGTTCGGATAGCAGTAGATGATTTACTCTGATTAGTTGTACTGATACACTGATACTTGCCAACACTGTTCTATGATGGTTTTAGAAGGATATTTTCTATAACAACTAAGTGGCAATTTTGTATTTTAGTTTTTTTACCATTGAACTAATTTGTTGAAGACGTGAGTAAATTAAAAAGTGTACCAATTTGCTTCACTCAACATTTCTTGGAGTCATCATTTGCCTAAGCGTAGTGCATGAAAGTTGGTTATGTCTTTTGATGTAAGCTGTAAGTAATAGTTTTCTTGTGGTATTTTTTTCTTTCTCACCTCCATAACCGTATGTCTGGCATCTGGTACATTAGTACTTGTGACGCGTTTAATAATGTTTTATTTATTTTTTTGTGTAATGACAATTTAAAATATTGATAGTGACTCTTTCATGGTGCAATAATGTATGTTAACTAATTCATGACCATTCTTAGTGAGGTTTATTCTAATAATATCTCCTTCTGTAATGTCAAACCTGAGAGCATTATCATTTATTGGTCCAAATGTCTGATATATGTGTATTACCACCAGCCCAATTGAAGTGTTCGACCTCAAACACTTCAATTGATTGATAACTCATTCTAATAGTGTATATGTTTCCAGTTATTTATTAATTTTATAAAGTTATTTAATAATTCATGGGAATGTTAGTTTACCCCTAATTTATAGATGGCATTTCGTTTGTTGACTTTGTAGCACTTCATCTCTTATTTCCTCAATTTCTTCTGCAATCAATAGTTGTTTACTTTGTTTGTTTCCCGGCATTCAGTAGACTTTTAGTGGACTTGATTCTATTATTGGAGAGGTTGCATAAATTGTTGCATTTTTGGATACAGATAATAATGAGGTGAAACTTTTTGATCAACGGAAGGCCAATTATGGTTGTTAATTTTGTAGCTGTAATATTTAATTTGGGTCCCAATATCTTGTCATTGACGAGATACTATATATATATATATATATATATATATATATATATATATATATATATATATATATATATATATATATATATATATATATATATATAATGTGAACCATTTCTAAAAATTCATATATTAGAATCCGTTCCAAGAATTTTTGAATCTTCATAATTGAATTTATGTTTTTTTTGATATTTCATGGTTTTTTAATGCATTTTTATTTTTCCTATCGTATTGATGACCTTTTAGTCTATTTTCTAAATATTGAGAGGTCTGCCCGTCACAATTAGTACAATGCACTTGATATATAATATTACTTCTTTTGTTTTTTGGTGTTTTAGATTTCAATTTAGTGGAATATTTGGATAACGTATTATATCCTTTTTGACTTACACTAATATCATATTTATTAAAATAATTCGATAATTGTTGGGAAAGTCCTTGTACAAATGGTAAGGAAAAATGTTTTATGTTTTGATGTTTCGTTTCTGTTATGTTTTTAAATTGATTGTAGTATCTGTTTATCTTTTTCTTGTATATGTTGTTTATCATTTTTTCCGGATAATTATTTTCTTTCAATGCAGTTTTGGCTTATTGAATTTTCTAGAACTCACATTTAAGACAACGTACTTTAAAAATGAAAATGAAATAAACAATCTATTAGGAATAGAAGATCTCGATGAAACTGTCCTTAGCAAAGTTGATATAAATATTCCTTTTTTTTCCGATATGTGGATGATTGTATTACTACCGTACCAAAGAATCAAATTGAAAACATAAATTCAATTCTTATCATAAAAAACTTCAATTTACAATCGAAATCGATCAAAATAATAAAATCAATTTTCTTGATGTCACATTATATAAAATTAGCAATAACATAAGAATAGGTAAACTTTTGTTTGTTCATATAGCATACTAACACAGCTTGAAAACACGATAGTGTTTCATTTTATTTAATTTATTTGAAAACTATATGGAATTGTTATATCACAGATTTCAATTATATTTATTGAGTCTCCTCGTTTCAAAATTTTCAATAGTATCATCATAGTCTAAAGTATCATGAGAAAGTCTGAATTTTCTTCTTTCTATTGAGTACTCATAGTGTAGTTTCCCATAAATGTGTTTGTTGACTACTCATTGGTTCAGTTGGAATTTTTTTTTTTTTTGGTTTGAGATGTATGAAAGTTCGAATCATCATGAAAGATTTGCTTCCAGATGACTTATGGGTGGTTATTTCTAAAATTGTTACTAGACTGGAATCTATTGAAATTTATTCCAAGAAGATTATGTAGTATGTATGAATACGAGCAATTCACCTTGTACATACGGTATTTAGTGAGAAATGACTATATGGGCGAATTTTTTCCATTAGAGACCGTATATATACAAGTGATTTACCCTGGACATATACATATAGCAATAGAGATGTATCCACGCCGCCGCCGATGAAACTCAATACATTCAATGTAAAGAAAAAAATTCGAACATAACCCTACAATTAACTCATTTTCGGCTCATCTCTTTCAACTTTTCAAGCGTCAAAATTGCTTTGTACAATTTTTCTCGTAATCTGTTTGTACAGTTCACAATAAAAAGTTACCAACTTGTTACAGAACATTATAGTCATCCCAACTAAAAACTGCTTTTAATCTTTTAACGGTGATTGGCATTCATGACTCCTCGCCGCAGAATAAAATGAGAGGGTATTTAACAAAGAGCTACAAGACATATACTAAATCAGTTTCGGATGTAGTAACATCTCTTTTAATTATATTTATTAAAAGGTAATCAAGTTAAGCACTGTTATGACTCAGTGATTTTTTTAATGAAGCGTATATTATACACAGGACTTAAATGGATGTAACTCATAAGGGGTTTCGGTTCAATAGAATTTTATTATTATTAGTAATTACTTTTTTGACGTATTAATATATGTCGGACATATTGTCGGAGGAGTTAAATAGAAATGAGTATGATGGATTGAATCGATAAAACAGATACGTCGTATTTTCATAGAAATGATAGAGAGCAAACACAAACTAGTTAATAATAATTCAATAGAAAACACTGAAAATTTCAAATTCAAACATATGTCGCTCACAATACCTCCATACAATCGTAACTTTATTAATTTAATTTTGTTTACTGTATCCTTATTTCTTCACATATTCTTGCTCTCATTGTCCTCGATATTCTTTATTTGCTACTTTAACTGATCCATGAATTATCGTAATTATTGTTTGTTCATATATCCTTAGTTGTTCTTCGTTTATATTTATTAAGCTCATAATTTCCTCCGCGTACGTAACTACTGTTTTATTGCAGTTTTGTAGACTCTTAATTTATTTATTTGGCTTATCTTGTTCTCTGTATCATGTTTATTGTTAATGGTTTTATAAGTTCTTAAAGCCGTAGATTACGTGAACTTCCTTTTATCTTTCAATTTTCATATATGTTTCTACAAAACTTTCACGTTTTCTCGCTTTCTAGAGTTAAATCATCAGCATATCCTACTTTTTGCTTTGATTTATCAATTATAATTCCATAGTTCACTCTTCTCCAAGAATTTATCATCATAGTTTTCAACAGTCGTAATAACTTATGTGGTACTTTTAGTTGTTTCATGTCCTCCATAACTGACCTCTGTTAACTGCTTTGTCAATGTTGAATTAATTAATGGAATTTGCACTCCAATTACGCTAGCATTTTTCTATAACTTGGTTTATAATATATATGGCCATCCACTATTGATTTTCCTTGTCAAAAGCCTTTTCGATATCCCTTCTTTCCAGTTTCACAATTTTTTTTCCATTTAGTATCGTTGTTAGTATTTTATATACGGCGTTAAGCAAATTAATTCTTTATAATTGCTACATATATTGGGATTAACTTCATTATTGGTATAATCATTCCAATAGACCACTCTATCGGCATTGTTTCTGATTTCCATACATGAACTACCCCATTTTTATTAGCTCTTGCAGTATTCCGTCTAACCCATGTAATTTCTTGTGTTTCAATGTCATTTTAATCTTTTCTAAATATTCAAGCATTGTGCCATTATTACATATATTCTTCATATACTCTATTCTATCAGCTTTTTTCATAGTTCGTAGCCATTTTCACTTAGCTTCTTTTTCCTTTAATTTAATATACAAGATCGTTCATAATTTTTTTGTATCTTTTGTACCAATAACTTTCCCTACATTGCTTATTATATTTTTTTAATCTCTTTCCATCACTCCATCAATATTATATTTTTCTTAACTCTTTTGTAGGCGTTTTTCTATTTAATCTCCATTTTCTGCATTTTATGGTTACATCAATCTCAAAACCTGTTCCTCTGTTTCTCTGATTTTTATTTTTGTCACTAAGACATAATCTATTCTGTTTTTCGTAGTAGTACCTGGTATCACGTAATTTTATGTTCTTTCTATGCTTAAAACTATTGCAGGTAATATACATATTGGTTGGCAAGGTTTCATATTCGTTTTCTGTATCTGTACCGTTCTTTCCTTGTCTATCTTCCTCTTCATCAAACAGAGTAATTTTTGCTTATTTTACTTTTTCCCTTCACACATGTTCTTTTCTCGGTATAATTATTTTCTCCTAATGCAGTTTTTGCTTTTTCATTAGGCACTCAACGAAATTCAGGATCTCATCGTTGTATCCTTCATTCAAATTAATAATTACTGATCTTTTTGTGAGAAGATAACATGAATTGAAGTTATCTTGAGGACCAAGTTGCTTTTATATACCATTATATTTTTATGTTATTATTAATTCTATATATGATGACATGAAAGTAGTAATTAACTTTATTATATTGTTTAATTGTGAATTAAAGTTTCATTATATCGGAATTTAATATTTGGTTTATATGTATTTTATTTCTTAGTTTGTTTGAGACAGTTTCCTCATGATCTTCCATCACTATGCTATAACACTAGATATAATTATCGAGATTGGACTAAACAATTAATTGAATTTCCTTGAAATTAAATTACAGAATTCTCAACAACATAATACTATGTCATACAGAACCAATTTGCTATGGAAGACATGTAAACTTCCATTTATGTTATCACATCTATCAAAAAATATCAGAGACCCTTTGAGTACGGAATTATTTGGAGACTTTTATGCATATGGAACGGATTTAATTTTTTGCTATATGGATTAATATGTCAGAGTAATACATTTTATTTGGAATATCCTTATATTGGTGATATAAATATATTTTTGAAAGTACATATTAATTACAAAATATAAATAAATATATAAATGTAACAAAATAGAAATATTTATAAAGAACAAGAACTAACTTAAAATCTAATAATTTTGTACCGTGTGGTATTTTTCAAAACATGTCGGTAAATGTAAAGGTACCTGGTACTGTTTGCATTGCCAAGTGGTTTCCTTTCTTATTTTATGTTTATAACATACGCGGCACCGTTTTGTCGGATGTTCCTTTGATTGTGTTGCCGGAATATTCTCCGGAAAATGTGCCCAATTTTTTGCTTGCAAACGCTGTGGCGTATTGGCATTTGAAGAAAGCCCACGGGTACTATAATTTGGCAGGACCACTTGCTCCAATAATTCTTCAGCAAGTTTTAATCGAAATTGGACAATGCTTGTTTTACTTCCACAATTGACTTTATTATATAGAACGTGTGAATTGAAAATAGCCATGTCTATTAGATAAAACGCCATTTTTTATAACCTTTCACGCATTTTCTCATAACAGGAAAGCATGCTAGCAATTGGTCTTGTTTATCAACGCCTCCCATACCTGTATTATATTCGATTACACATGACGGTTTGATAATTTTGTCAAAATCGTCATCTTTCTTTTTTCGCTTCCCCGTCTCAACTAAATCAATATTTGAATGTTTTGTACTAAGCATGTATACATCTTTCTTATCTTTCCATCTTAGCGCTAATAAACCGTGAGATGATAACATTTTGGCCCCTCCTTTTTTTAGTTTGAGGGAAGCAAGCTCTTTTGGCATGTGCTTTCTATTCTTTCGCACAGTTCCAACTACATTCGTATCCTGTTCCAGTAATTTTGAAAATAATTGTGGAGACGAATACCAATTGTCCATGTATAGTGTGTATCCTTTTTTCAAAATTGGTTGTGCTACTTCTAGGACAACACTCTCAGACGCTGGTATATCAGTTCCCGGTATTTTATCTGTTCCAACATAGATTTTAAAACGAATACAATAACCTGATGAAGACTCGCAAAGTTTATAGATTTTTATTCCAAATCGCGCTCGTTTCGATGGATAGAATTGAATATAACTCAAACGTCCTTTGAACTTCATAAGAGATTCATCTAGTGATACTGCGCTCTCTGGAGTATAAAGATGATCGAATGTATTATTTAAATAATCAACTAAATTTCTGATTTTCCTAATTCTATCATTTTTATCCTACTTTTCGTTGTCTGTAAAATGAAGGAATTTTGAGATATCAAAAAAACTATATAGTGACATAGTGGAGTATTTATAATAGTTTTTTTTTTACCAATATGAACCCAAATTAGATTTTTTTACTTGAGACATAATAATACATAATGCAATATATCCCTTCATTTCATCCAAAGTTACTGGAAACCACTTTAGGTTTCGAATTATTTGACTGGCATATCTATTCGTTTCTTCTACTATCATTTTCCAAAAAAATTCAGTAAGAACTTGGTCTAGCACTTTCAAAGGTGTAGGATTATCACCTAATTTGCGCAGGCACAAAGCATTGATTCCAGCTATTTTTTGAAATTGTTTTATATCGGCAAGATTTTCTTTTTCTTCCCAAATCCATTGTTCTTGCAATTGTTCGATAGAAGAATCAATATCGCTCGATAAAAGCCGCGCTTTTTCGACGTACTGGTATTACTTCACTATTGTCGGTATCACTTTCCAATTCATTGTCGTTTTCATCATTTTCATTCTCTAATTCACTGCAATCACTGTTATCATACAGATTCAATTCTACTTCATCGGAACTATCATTATCGCTTTCAATGAATTTTTTAATTCAGACATCTTAAAATAGCGTATCAAAAAAAAACAGGGATAAAATAATAATAAATGGAATTAACCTTATTTGCAACTGTAAGATGTCGAAAAATCGTTAGGCAATTGTTTGCGATCAACGCCAACTAGCGGGGGTGTCGCAAAAATCAACGCCTACTTATCAAACTCAGATGACGAGTCAGACTCGTCCACCGTAACTTCGCCCAAGTAAACACATGACGAGTCTCACTCGTCAAATGTACTCAAACGGTTAAAGTTTGCCTGATAGAGCCCGCCAACTACCAAATTCTAATTTTAGATGTACAGTTATTGAAAAAGTGAAAACTTCATTGAGTTAAAACAATTATTTTAAAAAAATGATAAATACCAAATTCAAATGCTAAAATCAAAATATAATATACAAGGTGTTTCTATATTAGACCGACAACACTCTATCACAGAGAGATCTCAATAAATGATTCATTTTGATATGGGAATACGACTCTTACGGGGCCTAGTTGCTGGGATATAGGTTGTTCCAAATTTTAAATCAAAATCAAAAATTTGCCATAAATCAAGAATTTTTTTTTCAAATTTGGTGACCAATATACTCCTTGATAAAGTAATATTTTGACATAAATAATCTTCTCCCGTGAAAAGTTAATTCCAGCAGGGAAAACTCGTTGGCGGGGCACATTCATTCCTTGACTACTAAACTATAGAGTGAGCTATAAGGAATTCACCCTTTGTCCCTATTTAAGCTACCCTCATATCTATCTTTCAAATACATCCAACAATTTATTGTTGGATACATTTTTTAACAATTTTACATTATTAATATTTATGTCATCAAAAAATAAGAAGTAATACATTGAGTTTTAAGTAAAAATGATAACGCTGGCATCTCTCTTAATAGTCATCAATACGAGAAATAATGAAAATGCATTAACAAACAATGAGATATCAAAAAATCATACATTTTATTGTAAGTCTGCAAATATTCTCGGAATAGGAGTGAAATGAGTGCTAGGGAATCACCGATACTCTAGCAATTACCTCCTCCATACACTAGCGAGATTCTGTATCGTCTGTGATGCCTATAACATGTAGAAGGCGTGTTCAGCTACGGCAAGCCGACACAGCAAAAAACAAGGCGGCTACTAGATTCAACCGAAATAAGAGTGTACCACAGAATAACGAAATAATTATTGGAAAGGAAGAAAATCAAAAATATAAAATATATAAAATGTTAATAAATGGAACTAGAAGAGACAACGAAACAAGCACATCATTAGAATGGACGACAGAAGATGGAAAGGATTGCACTCGACAAATTTCCATTAGGTACCAGGAGTTTTTGAAGCCGTCGAAAACTTTGGATAGACAACATGTTAGTGCAGACTAACGACGTCAAGAAAAAGGCGATTCGCCTTAATAGAAAGATAGGGCAAATCTCAATAATAAATTATCCATATGATATCCATATGAACATCTGGAACAAGATATTTGTACAGTTCTACAAACTGTTGATGCCAACTAGTAGTAATTTGTGCCCTAATTATGTGAATGTGAAATCCAATTTGTTTACTGATCGCACAATCGTAAAAAAATGGTATTTGATATTACATCATCATTTACGAAAAATATATCTTGTGAAATAGGTTAAGGAAGTTAATTAAGGAAGGAAGATAGTCTTCGCTAGGCTCTTGAGCGGTTCGGTAATTGCAAAATAACAAAATACATTAGATACGCTCTTATAATAGACATCAAAATAAATATGAAAATATAAATAAAATTAAACGCCGCTTCAAATGCTAATTAACAAGAAATTTCCATAACCTTATGATACGATATACTATTATACGATTCTTTTTTAATTATGTATTATATACCAAGTGTTTCATATCTTTGATATAACATATGCTGGTTTGAGGCGCGAAACCTACCAGATGTAAAGAAAGCTCCGTTGAGCCATCTTGTATCACTTAAAATGATTATAAATGTACCGACTAAGATGATTTACAATAGACAAGCGTTTAATCTTCCTTAAAGCTCATCCTTATGAATAATAACTATCGTTACCATCATCGAACAATACACCATCATTTTACATTTTCGTGACGTAGTAGGAGAAAATAAAATCCAGAAAATTAATAGTTATTGAATTGCTAAGAGACGGTAAGAGTCGTATTTTTCGAAATGGAAATGCACACACTGTTCGTGAACAAAACCCTGCAATTAATTTACAGTCGTTGTCATGGAAACAATGGACTTAACTAAACCGGGTTGTAGCTAACAAATTTAACGCCAATAAAAGTAAAATATTTGTATGAGATGACAATAAGAGAAACTGTTTTAAATATTAAGTAGTACGATGAGCGGGAGCATGCAAATATTTGATAGTAGAATTTATACAGGGTACGCTTGGAATGTGCATATAATCTAATATTTTAATGAGGACGGCGCACATCGCAAACTTTTGATCGGTCGATAGTTAGATCGCCACGGAAATGCGAGTTCACGCAATGTAAGAATTAGTAATCGGCCGATGATATAATTGGAAAACAACGACAGTACTTGATGGTCTGCTAACTCTCGAACAACCACCCAAGTGTGAAAATTTGTAGACTTATCAGTCCCTTTGCATAAATATTACTTGTGTGTTTCATGTGTGTTAAGAGTACTATGAATCTCAGCACTATAAAACCTAATTGGATAGGTTGAAATGTAATTTCTCAAAGTTTCAGGAAAACAACCAAATTACTTAAGGTTCGTTTTTTAGCTGGAAATAGTAGATGCAAAATATTATAGGTCCATTCTTTTTCTGGACGACTAGCTTAGAGGACACCTATGGATAAGTATACAGTAATACTCTTTCATTGCTCGAATTATTGTCTTAGCTTCCTTTCTCTTAATTTTTTCCTCATCTATCGAGATTTGATTCTCAGTTCACGCTTTTCTTTTTTCATGGATAACCTATCGGTATAATCCTTGTCCATAATAAAAGTACAATTTAAATTTCGTTGATACTAGCAGAAATAGTTAAAATCTTATATAGGAATAGTTGAAATATTAGCATAAAGATTGTTTTACAGTTAAATTATGTTTGTTTATGTTAAAATTGAAGTAATCGTTTTTGTCAATTGAAATGTTTCTGGATTCAAGTGGTCACTTTAAATTACCACTTTCAGTCTTCCTATTAGTTTATTCTTCTTTCTGAACGTTTTCTACTGGCAGTTTTCCAATTCTACTCTTAGTTATCAAAATGGAGATTCATACAAATATCATATTGATTATCGGAGAAGAAGCCACTGGATTTACATTACCGACGTTACCTTTATGACAACCAACAAATACACTCAGTTAGCAGTAGGTAAAGGAATTGTTGGTAGGTACTTAAAAATCTCTACCAGCTACATTTGAAATGATAACATCTACTCTGATTCTGAATTCACTATATGCATCACGGTCAGAAGACGGATGACAGAAATTCACTTTAAAAAATTTATTCTCTGTTAATAGCAGACATTCACAAGAAAAAAATAAATATAAATATTGAAAAATACCGAAAAATCTTCGAGTTGAATAAATAAATTAAATGAATAAAAGATTTAATTCCTGAAAGATAATAATTCATTTACATATTTTATTGAATTGGAGTATTCAACTAAGTTCTTTGAATTAATATGGAGTATAAATGTGACTATTCTAGAGAATTATATTATCAGGGTTAGAACAATAAAATTGTCAAGGCGGTCAGATTAATGCCACAAGCTTTTGATTTACTCGATATTATGTTGTGATCTATATACTTCAAATATACAGACGAAATATTGAATGAGCTAATGAAAAACGGGGGAGATAATCTAAGGTACAGAATATTAAAGATCATGGGAAGAGTTTGTAAATCAGAAACAATGTAAAGATTTATTATATCGATAATGAAGGGTGGTAATCCCAACTTAGGGAGCAATTATTAAGGGATTATTATGCTCAGTGCCGTATAACTAACAACAATAATACATGAACGAAGTTATGGGAACTAGAAATATGGAAGTTAACAAGTTGGAATTTCTCGAACCATTGAAACATTCATACTGAAAACACTATTTATATTATATTTCTGTATTTGTCGGTTCTGTCACGTATTTCTAGAATTTGCATATCTTGTACAATCTGATTTTCCCATCCATTTTTTGGTCTTCCTGTCAGTCTTTCCTCAATGGGTCTCCAAGTTGTAATTTTCATTGTATCCTGTCGTTTTCCCATCCTTTTTGTACTCTTTTTGCTTTAATTATATTTAATATCCTCATTTTCTAATAAATTCTTAATTTCATAAGTCCTCTGTACTCCTCCAACTTTCAGAAGCCCATAAATTTCCTAATTATTTGCCTCTCATATATCCTTTGTTAATCTCATAGCTTCTTCCGAGTATGTAGCTACTGGTTTCATCACAGTCTTTAATTCTCTCAATTTGGTTGCTCGCCTTATATAGTGCAGGGTAAGAGACACTCTGCATTATGATTTAGTACTATATACTTCGTAAAATCTTTGTTTTGTCATAATTGTTTCTAGGTACTTAGGGGTGACAAGACAACTACTTCAAAGTTCAGGTACTTATATATACTGTTTCTGGTTTTTGAATTTACAGCTTTTCTTTAAATTTCCATATATTTTGTCTCTCCGTAATTTCTTTTCTTTTTTTGTTTCACATACAATGTGTCTTATGACTTTTTTGGTCTCTCATTATTAGACATAATTCATCAACATACGCTATTATTTGTTTTGATTTATTAATGATACTTCCATCGATAATGCATGCCATTATTATGCTATTTACTGCAATTTTTCAATCACTTTCTCCACTGTTTACACTACCATTACACCAACACTCTTGATTACATAATCTAGACTAATCTGCTTTTCAAAGGGACCCATGCTATAAACGCTATATTTAACAAGAAAAAAGCAAATGTAGAACATTTCATTTTGAAGGTCAAAGTTTTTTGAATTTGACGTATTTAAGAAAAACACCGTTACGTGCAGGTACATCTGATTCTTTTCATTGCATACAATATAAAATTTCCAGTTTCCATTTCCTTTTACATCGTTTAATTCATTTTCCACTTAACATCGAAAGATATAATGGGGAAAGGACTTTTATTGAGGATGTAGCTGTACTCGACGGTTATGTTCTGATACCTTATACCTGATACCATAATAATGTTGAATTATCGAAAAATGCATCGAATAATGGATTGTTGGATGTATTTGAAACTACTGAGATATTTAAATGTAAGAACAGTTCATCTAGGGACCCAAGAGATCTACCGCAGTAATTGTTTTTCTCGGGAGCAAGTGCATTGGTGGAATAATTTAGTATCAATAGGTACGTCAAGTTAATAGGGTCTAGTTTACTTTAAGTCTCTGGAGACGATAACTTGCTTATCGTAACGCACTTCAGACAGCGTTATTGTAAATGTTGGTGTAGAGGTAATATAAACAGTGTTTTCAGTATGAATGTTTCAATGGTTCCAGAAATTCCAACTTGTTAACACTCATATTTCTAGTCCCTATAGCTTTTTCAGTCTTTCATGTATTATTGTTGTTAGTATTTTATATATGACATTGAGTATGTTGGGATATCCACCCTTCAAACTCTTCCCAAGATCTTTAATATTCTATACCTTAGATTATCTCCCCCGTGTTTCATTAGCTCATTCAATATTTCGTCTGTTTTGTTGTGTGTTAATTTGTTAATTATGACATTGCATTTCACTTCTGTCGGTTTTTATTATATTCTAGTATTATACCATTATCACTTATACCATTTCTTTCGCTAATAAATATTCGAAATATTAACCCCATTTCTTTTTGTTGATATAACTTCACATTATTATCATTTTCCAAGGTGTTGTTTTTATTATCTTTGTGATATATTTTCTTATTTATCTATATTTATGCTAATAAGCTTGTTTCGTAATTCGTAGCCATTTTAACTTAGCTTCTGTTTTCTCTTAATAGTTTTTGTATATTACTAATCAAACCATTCATTATAATTACTTGTATCTTCTGAACCGATTACTTCCTGTGCTGCATTTATTACACCTTTTTCAATCTCTTTCATGATTTCTCATCAATATTCTATTTTTATTTGCTCTTTTGTAGTCGCTTCTCTATTTTTTTCCTGTATTCTTCCTCACATCTTTCCAGTTTCTACACATTCCATTTTCTGCCTTTTATCGTATTGTGTACTATATTGAACATTCTTAATTTCATTTTGATTATAACTGAATGATAATTTGTCGCAGCACCTGTTGCTCTGTATGATTGTATACCTTGTATCATCTTTGATCTTCTTTTTGTTATTAAGACGTGATCTATTTGGATCTCCGTATCATCAGTGTCATTTTCTTTATAAATATATTTGAAGTACGAGGATATATTGAAAAATTCTTAGCCTACTATAGAACCAAACAAAATTTCAATGTCAAAATATTTTATTACTCAACAAATTCTCCTCTTAATGGGATACATTTATTACAGCGATCCTGCAATGTCTCTAGACCTTTTAAAAAAAATCGTTCTTCTCACTCTGCAAACCAGGCCTCCACAGCTTTTATTACCTCCTCGTTGGAAGAAAATTTACGACCTTTTGAACTTTTTTTTAATTGAGGAAAGAAATGATAGTCGGACGAAGCCAAATCTGGTGAATAAAGTGGGTGTTCTAGTAATTCAAACCCTAAATCACGAATTTTTTGCATGGCAACATGAGATTTGTGTTCTGCAAAAACAAAATACCTTTGGAAAGCTTCCCACGTTTCATCTCTCTAATTTTTTCCCGTAGAGTGGTCAGTAATGTCAAATAGTAATCTCCAGTTATTGTTCTACCCTTATCCAAACAATCAATCATGATTACTCCATAGCAATCCCAAAAAACTGAAGCAAGAACTTTTCCACCAGATTTTTGGACACGAAACTTCTTAGGTCTTGGAAAACCAAAGTGTCGCCATTCCATCGATTCTTACTTTATTTCTGGATCGTAGAAATGTACCCAATTCTCATCCAATGTGGTTTAAGAAGTCTACATCTTTTTCAAATCGAGCACAGATCGAACGCGATGCTTCTACCCTTACACGCTTTTGGTTAACATTCAAACATTTGGGGATCCATTTTGCAGCAATTTTTCTCATATATAAATTGACGTGAACTATATGATGAACGCGTTTGTATAAAATATTCAGTGCTTCAGATATCCGTTTTAGCCCAATTCGATGGTCTGATAAAATCATGTCATGAACTGCATCGATATTTTCGGGGACTGACGCAGAAACTGGCCTTCAATGGAAAATTTACTTCTCTTGAAGCTTGCAGTCCTATTTTCTCAGTCGCATACGAAGGACATTGATCACCAAGGGTAGTAAGCATATCTTCGTAATTTCGCTTACCTCTTAACCCTTTTAAATATATTTCGATTTTCACAATTTCGGTGGACATCTGTTTTCTTTTAGTTTATTGCGTAACTCTGATTTACTTTTTTAACGGCAAACTTTACACTGACACTTCTAATAAATTATTGTCCGTTGCTATGGGAATACAATATTTTGTTTATGCATGGAACTGGTCTAGGCTAACTAGATATCAATACAGTCAAAAAATCAAATCAATCTCTTATAATTGTGGCTGAATAAAAAAGCACAAATATTTTTTTTTTTCAGTTTTTACCGATTTTGTCCAATTCAATAAAATATGTAAATGAATGATTATCCTTCAGGAAATAAATCTTTTATATATATTCAGTTTATTTATTTAATTCGACGATTTTTCGGTACTTTTCAATATTTATATTTAGTTTTTTCTTGTGAATGTCTGTTAGTAACAGAGAATAAATTTGAAGTGAATTCTGTCATCCGTCTTCTGATCGTGATGCATATAGTGAATTCAGAATCAGAGTAGATTTTATCATTTCAAATGTAGTTGGTAAGTACCAACATAAATTCCTTTACCTACCGCTAACTGAGTGTATTCGTTGGTTCTCATAAAGGTAACGTCGGTAATGTAAATCCGGTGGCTTCTTCTCCGATAACCTATATGATATTTGTATGAATCCCCATTTTGATAACTAAGAGTAGAATTGGAAAACTGCCAGTAGAAAACGTTCAGAAAGAAGAATAAACTAATAGGAAGACTGAAAGTGGTAATTTAAAGTGACCCCTTGAATCCAGAAACATTTCGATTTACAAAACCGATTACTTCAATTTTAACATGAACAAACATAATTTAACTATGAAAACGATCTTTATGCTAACATGGAGAAGGATTCTACCGATAGGTTATCAATGAAACATAACATTGCCACTGGCATCTAAAATCGAATTTTTTATCAAAAAGGGTAAATTGAGAATCAAATCTCGATAAATGAGATAAAAGAATTAAGAGAGAGGAAGCGAAGAGAATAATTCGAGCAATGAAAGAGAAGAAAGTATTACTTTATACTTATCCATAAGTGTTCTCTAAGCTAATCAGCCAGAAAAAGGATGGACCTACGATATTTTGCATCTACTATGGTCAGTTAAACAAAGAACCTCAAGTAATTTGGCTATTTTCCTGAAACTTAAGAGACTAGAAACTGTATATAAAGACTCTGCACCATTGTTTAAGACCGTAAAATTTTGGGTACAATAATTCAAATGTGACCGTATCATATTAATTGACGACGATCGTTCAGACGGCCAAAAACTTGAATAACCAGCGATATCATCAAAAAGGTCCCCAAATTGCACAGGACGATCGCCTGATTAGGGTTAGAAAAATAGAAAACGGGACCCGAATGTCAAAAAAATGCATTCGCTATAGCAAAAGCGGTTTCATTGTCCGGACATGAGATGAAGATTGCTATAATCGTTGGATTTTGTTTATTTATTTTCATCGATTATCTTCATATTTATAACAAAAATCATTATGGAAAAAAATATGTTACGTCGGATATTTTTGAGACAAATTTCATATATCGATTTTCACGACTGTTTGTCCGTCAGCTTTGTGATGGATTGTTAAGAAAAATTCTACAGAAACTGTTAGTTCATGTAGGTAATATTTCATAATGACCAAACGAGACAGTGAGAGAAGAATATTCTTACTCAATTCTGGTTACATCAGAAGCTGTCTAAAACATTCTAACAAAAATTTCATCGAAGCTTTTCAATTGCCATCTTCCAAATGATCTTCGTGATAAATTTAATAAAAACTCTACATAATAGTGGTTATCACCGTTTACATGATCATTTATAACTTTATTTTATACCTCATCGACTTCATACCAATGTTGCATTCAGCTGCTTTCTCATCGGCAGACATAAACTATCCCTAACAATCAAAAATTCCAAATCAAATATTATAAACGTCAGACAAGTTACCTTATTGAAAACTAATTTACTTATTCTGTAAATGAGACTCTGTTTACAGATATAAATTAGCCGGAAGATCCTCGGAATCAAAATTATATATCGACAAAGTTTTTCACAACGGATGATGCTTTCTTTAATAAGTTTCGAATACACCAACAGTATACACTGTAGAAAACAATTCGAAACCGTATGGACATCTTGAGTACCACTTAAATACTTGTTTGTTTTCAACACAATAATCATGCTGGAATTGTTTTACAGTTTGGGGATGCCGAACGTAAAAGGTTCCGATATTAGTTGGCTGTTAACATAGAAATTGACTTCTTAGAAACCCATAATCCAATATTCTTAAGGATATTGGAGAAACTCTTCTACGAAAACTTATGTCCTTCATATCTTTTGAAACAACTTCTGGATGGTACAACTGACATTGATTTTTATAAGTCAGAGATTACGATCTATTGGAACGATATCAAAAAATTATGATGATTTCATTAGTAAGAAGCTTCAAATACTCCAACAGATGACGACAAAAGCCAGAATACAGATTTATTCTTTGTATTCTTAATTAAAATGGTCAATAGGAATCAAAAATAATAAAGATAACTGTCTAAACAGTTCATCACCATCAATGAAAAAGGAGATGTTACATTTTAATAGGGAAATATATATAATAAATAAGTATATTTCGCACACTGAACCTTTTTTTTTGCATTCATCTTTATCGGATTTCACAAACACAATATTTTATTATTATCAATTTGTTATACTTTTTCAATAGTTTCAATTTCCTTACATATGATGATTAGGGTAACGATGCAAAACATGAAAACTTATATTATAATTAGTTGAAATGTTATAATTCTTCACAAATCTATTATCGAACTATGTGAAACTAGTAAAATTTTCCTCCTAATATCTTCTCACAATGTTTTTTGGAAGTTGAAACCTAAAAATATTTTATACTTCATTTTATTGGTGTGATTTTAATTTGAAACGCATATACGCAAGTTAAGAGATGGATTCCATCTCTTACAAATTAAACAAAACACTTCAGACACGCAAGACTTTTGGTCCAGAAGGTGGAAAAAACACGCTTAATATTCATAAAATCAATACACTCTCGAGACTGAGTTTATTTTTATTCCCTGAAGACGATTACTTGGTTATCAAAACGCCCGTCATTGTGAGTGTTGGCGTAGTGGTAGCGTAAATAGGGTATTTAGTAGGAATATTACCAATGGTTTCAGAAATTCCAACGCAAATACGGATTCATATATCAAAATTTTCATCAACATTCCAGGAATGCTTTCACATATTTAAAATCTTGAACTGTGAAATATTGAATCAATATTTAGTTTCAGTGGTAATTCCTAAACATTGTTTTTCTAATTTAATATATTGTATAAAGAAACAGTTTCTGTTTCAAATTATTCATTCAGTGTATCGCTTCTTCACATATGCCATGTATTTTTAGTTCTTAACAAAATAGAAATAGTTCATAATCTCCGGGTCATCTTATGAAACTAACTAGATGATTTATCTACGACTTTCTGAACCATTAGATTTTCTAATAAAATATATCATCTTCAAATCATTAAACATTAAAGAATTTTCTTGTATTTGTTATCTTAATGGGGTGATTACAAACAATACAAATACATCATCATTGCGATATCGGTATTAAATAATGCTTTTTATAATACTTTATAATACCGACAATGAACATTTCTATTATCGTATAGGAAATGTTATTATAGTCACAAAAATGTGACTGGTACTTAATTTTGTTTGTATCAGTAACCAAATTGTCTTAAAATGTTTGGATTTCTATGAAATCTATTATAGTTTGTAAGTTTCAGTTTTCTTAACGAAGAATAAATGTGGAAAAAAGTGTGATTTTGAAATATATGAATTCGTTAATCTGTGAAAAATTCATCAATCAATTAAGAAGTAAACAAAAAAATGAGGTCTTGAAGTTAGTCTAGGGTGATTAGTTTCTTAAATCTCTCACTTCTTGTGCCTTTTAATATATTTTAGTTGATGAATAGTCTTGATTTCAGATCTATTACAAATTTAATGCATTTTTACAATAAAAGTTACTGAAAAATAAAACAATAATCAAGACGACTTGTTAACAAATATAAAATTTATCGAGCTTGTAGGTTGATATGTTTTTAAATTTTTATTTTTTTCTAAATCAATATATCAACCTACGAGCTCAACAAAAATATACACAAAAAGTTGACGATAAATAACTGACTATGATATCTTCCTCGTTTATACTCCTCAATCATAAATAGAATCAGAAATCTTTCAACGACATAATATGAATATTTTCGACAAACAACACAATCCTTCCAATTTATATTCAAATGAAAAATAATATATCAACTAATGCATTGACTAACATAGTTGTCAAAAGTCTTTATTTAAATTGTAACAAAAAACACTTCGTCAATCTAAAGGTCACTTAACAATTGGATGACATTTTGTTAACTTGCTGAGCACGTATATTAAGAATGCCATTCTATGGATAATATATCTGCCCATTAACAGCAGAAAATAACTACCGAAAACGCTTGTTTTCAGAAACAACATAATATTGCTGAAGATGACTAGAATATCATCAGCTGATTTAAATAATCTTAGTATAAAGTATTCATCTTAAAGAGATTTTGATTGATAAAGATTTTGAAGAAACAAAATCTATAAAAATGTAAGTTCATTTGATAACAATTTTTAATTGAATGGATTTCAATTTTAAAAAACAAAATATATAAACAGAATGTAACAAATCCAATTTTGAAAGTTGTTTCTTGGAGCAGAGGAAGTTAATATTTCATCTCACTATTGCACACCACGATTATTACAATTAGTTAATTAATGTAATTCTTAAAGAAAGAATTAGTATTGAGATTGTATTCAATTCATTTTACATATGGCCTTGTTACAGGAAGGTGATCGTCTCTATGTAGGTGCTCCAGGAAGTTACTATTGGCAAGGTAAGATTTTTGGAAATGTAGTGATATTAATTCTATTTTCACAGGCTTCTAGTGACCCTAGTTCGCTATCTGTTCAAATATTTGAACATGAACCAAACAATGTTACTCTTCTGTTTCAGGCCAAATGTATTCCATAGATGCTCATGCCCATTTTAACTATACCCCTGGAATATTCGGAAATTTGGGCTATGGCGCCAAAGGTACCAATGAAAAAATTTCAAAAAAAAACAATCATCTAATCACTCCTCACACAAAACTAAACCAAATTTATGAATTAATCACGATTTTTTTTCTACGATGAATTTAGATTTACACTACTGTGTTTTATGTTCAAAATTAATGTATAAAAACATACAAAACGCAACAAAAAAGTTTTCGTATCTTTTTTCATTTGATTTAATACTTTTTTAGGAATTTAACATCAAAATACAGTAAAATCAATCATTTGTTTTATATTTTTATTGAAATAGGAATTTCTAGATAAGAAGAAATTGATTTGAAGTTAGAAAATGTTCTCGTTTCAATTACACGACTTACTTTAAATGACCTGAAATTATAAACCTGAATATATAGATATATTGCATTGATTTAGGCACACTCCAAATTAGTGTTTATGCTAAATGTAGTGAAATTATATAGATATGCCCTGTTACTTCTATATTCCACTCATCATTTAATATAAAAGTCTAGTCTCTTTATTGTTTCAAGAACATTAAACTACATCTGTCAATTTCAGTTATCAAGCAAAAAGTTATAAAATATGATTAATGCGAACACAATAACACTCCTACAATTTTGAGAACTAAATTTTGACGATAAGTTTTAGCAGTTATTTTTTGAGAAACCTTTCTAAAACGAATGTGGCAGAGACTTACTGGATTAATAAAAAATATTTTATACTTTAATATAGTTATGTATTAATTAGTAATCTTTCTCTTACATGTATTTTCTCCATTTTTTCTATCGATTTTTTACTAAGAAAACCGTTTTGTTATGTTATATTATCTTTTCTCTGCATGATTGCGTTATCGACTGAACACAATAATGCAATAAAGTAGCTATACTTTTCTATGCCTGTTCCGAAATACAAATTCCTCTACTTTTATTGGTGAATCTCAGAAAACAAAACTTAATTTTATTTACTCATATGAACAAGAATAAATGAAATGTCATTAACACTCAACAATAAAACTAATGTCCGTATCAGTTCCGGAAGTCCATGTCTAATGTGATGAAGGGATATAAATACAGAATGCATAACCCCAGCGAAAAGTCAACTGCAAAGTTCTTCATGATAAATGAAAAAAATGATATCTGCATGCAAATTGAAGAGAAACAAATCCAGTAGAATTTGTATATAGCCACTAGGATATCCGAGAAAATCAGGTTTCACAAACAACTGACATTACTGCAAAAATGCGTTGATAAGTGCAAAATAAAATTATCACAAAAAAAGAAATCGTAAAATGTATGAGTTCTAAGTATTTTTTTCCTGCATAGCAAGAATATGAAAGATTCTTTTTTCAATAATGAAACCGCCACATTTTGTTAATCAAACTAGCTTGAAAGTAAATAGTGTAAACCTAAATTTTTCAATGCTAACTTTTTTAGCAATTATATTTATATGCAGGACCACTTTCAATATTCCAAAGTGACGTCTGAATAATGTAACTAATATAAATATTAAAAACTATTAATTATACTAAATTCAATATTTAACAAATATTAAACTGGTTAAAGGACTTATACTTACCTATATTGCCGAGGCTGGTTAATATAAAATCATCATGAATGAATTGTCATATTTTTATTGATTGATTTTGTTTGAATATTATTCAAGTTGGATCACTATAAAACCTATAGTTGTGAGTTTCCAATAAATCTATTGATAAACGCATTCACAAGACAATGCTCGTATTTTTGTGCAGCTTACATATCTTAATCTTAGCAATAGACAGCTTAATTATATTGACGAAACAAAAGTTACATTTCTTCAAAAAATAAGCAAGCATGGTTTATATTATGTGACATCTCCAAGAAGTATTAGGTATTACATACTTGTTCGTCTGAATTGGACGAAAAATGTATTTTTTTTTTTTCATAATAAAGTGTGTCCATTAAGTCACATAACTTGGCTAATATTTTCATTTCTCTTCGGTTTTTAAAAAAATGTTGAACCCAAATCAAAACTCAACATCAACAATTTTTTCTGGGTATATAAGGTGGGGACAATATATCAAAATATGTTTTCTACTATTTCCCTCGGAAATTATTTGGAAAAAATATGGTTTGTTGTTCATCAAACGAAAAAACAACTACATTACTCACTAAAACAGCGAGAAAAATTGAATTCGAGGAACGTGAGGTGAGAATTAAGTAAGAAGCGTGAAAAAACACAAACCTCAACAACCTGAATGAATAAGTTTTGAAGTTGAATAAATAGAAAACAATCGACGACCCGTTAGGAGTTTGCATTACCCACTGGCATAGTAGGATAGTAAGAATCCTATCATAAAGCACTCCGTTCGGTTTCTTAACATTCACATTATGCTTATAGTTAACTTAATCATAACTCTTTAAAATTATAAACCTTGTTTACAGAATTGACTTATAGATATTATTCTTCCATATAAAGCGATATAACATAAATATGGTTAAAAAATACTAAAAATTAAGTTACATATAGAATGTTTCTAAATTCACGCGACAAAATTCAGGATATGATTGCTATATGAAATGAAGGTCTTTCCTATTACAAAATTTCTTCAGCGTACCCTTTCCCGAGATATCACCCTTAAAAGGTGGTGACTAAAATTGAGTTTTTATTATAATTTTTTTCTAAAATTTAAGTAAAGCTAGAAACTTAAATTCTATGCACTTGCAATAGACTAATCAAATATGTTTTTCAATATTCCTGTTTTTCAAGATGAAATTTTATGAAATAAAATTATAACTTTGAATCCTTAATTTATCTAATGTTATGAAGCTGAAGATTTTGTTTGTTTATTTGAACGTGCAAATCTCAAGAGCTACTGGTTCAAATCGAAAAATTCTTCTTCTGTTGGATAATCCATTTATTAACGAAGGCTTTAGGCTATATAACATCATATTGCGACCAATAAGAGCGAAGCATCAGTGAACCATGTAACTGGAAAAATCTTATATATAAAATTCCCGTGTCACAATGTTAGTTACCTTCGAAACCGCTTAACCGATTTTTAAATTTTTATGTAATTTTATAAGTATATTCAGTAGATCTGAGAAGCTGACAACTATTTTTTATACCCCTTGATTTTTTTATATTTTTAAAAACCCCTACTTTTCCATGGTGATTTTCACTTTTTTTTTATTTTATCCACATATCCGCAATAGGGTTGCAAGATGGCAATCGAATATAATAATTGTTGTATGATAAATTCTTAAGTAGGATTTCAATTTCCTTTATTATTTAGATATTATTTGCATTTAGTTACTAGAAATGGGATCAACAAGTCTGGTTTCCCTTGAGTTCTTTGATAAGGCTTATAAATATGAGTAAATTTGACTGATATTTTATGTTTCAGATGTTTTGTTCATGCTCGACTGGCTACTTTCTATGTACAAGAATTCTAAACTTACTATTTTGTATAATATAATATCAAATTCCCTGGATATTTGTCTTGTACTCAAATGTGGATCATCTTCTACCATAACACAAATATTTAAAGATTTGTTTTCAGTTGATGCAGTTTTCCTACACCCTGATTTCGATAAATCTTTTACTGAACTAGTTTAATTAAACTTTTCCATCAATTTATTGACAGTATATCTTGTTATGGGATTTCGGTTAGGATAAAAATGATTAAAGATATACGTTTCTTGCTGACTTGTACGTCTATAAACATTTTCTAATATCATTAGAATATCAATTCATTCTTTTTCAGATAAACGATCCATTGTGACTTCCAATGAACTTTTACAATAATAATTTATTGAAACATCAACTTTGTTATTATAGCAATCGCAGCCATCTAATGTATTATTTTAACTTCGGCGAAGATTACGCAAATGTAGCTACAACTCCGAAATTATGCAATTTAGGTTTAAAAAACATTAGATGAGAAATACTAAGTATTTCTTAAGAATTTTGAAAAGCGAAAAATATACAGGGTGATACATATATATATATATATATATATATATATATATATATATATAATTTAATTCATTAAGATTGCCGGTGGTTTTGAATTGTATTAATTCTTGTAAATATTCTTAAATTCACAGGATTCAAAATTCAATATTTTTATAAATTAACTTTGATGGAAATATTTCTTACATAAGAAATATGTATAAATGTATATTGTATTTGACCATAATTTCATCAGCCCCGGACGATTAATACATAAGTGTTTCATTGCTATTTTTCCAATAAGAAACCTCTTGATATATATATATATATATATATATATATATATATATATATATATATATATATATATATATATGAATATATGAACAAAAGAACTAGGTTGAACCGAGTTGAAATTTTAAAAATTCTCGACGTTTCGGTTCTC
Source organism: Diorhabda carinulata (assembly GCF_026250575.1). NCBI lineage: Eukaryota > Metazoa > Arthropoda > Insecta > Coleoptera > Chrysomelidae > Diorhabda > Diorhabda carinulata. The sequence goes on along the minus strand of NC_079464.1, from coordinate 10,829,801 downwards.
ACTTTGGAGCCATTATCAAGAGAAGGGAGGTTATTCGTTCATGGATAAGAGGTGATCCGATTCCTTGGTCTTAATCTGTCTACTCCACGCAAAGAATCACTCGTTTTTCCTGGTTGATTCCAAGGCCTCAATTTGCTTATTCCTTGGAAATTTTTCGAGGAAATGAATAGCTAAAACAAAAAAATATAAAATGATTAATAGTAGAATATAGTATAGTAGAAAATAAAGTAATATCTTTACCATTAAGATCACTGTTGACACTAATACACTCAATGCTGGTCTTGACCTCCTCAGCTCCTCTAATCTTAGAAAATACTTGCAACAGAATAATTTGGATATAAAAATACAAAGAACGGACTTGAATACGCACCCTGCCACTGTAGTGAATTTTTGCATAAAGGCTGCACACACTTCAGCAACTATTTTTTATGAGTAGCTCTGGTGGATATAGTTTTCTCATCGCATTCATTACTGACTTCAATATTCAATACAATAGAAAACAGAAAACAGTCCTAATAATATGTAAAATAAATAGCTTTTCGCTTTTGTGGACATTTAGTTATAGAAATAGCTTTTCAGGCAGCTTATCAATATTCATCATATCATGTTCTTACTCACAGCTACACTAGTTGATTGCTTCTTTCGATTTTTTTGCATCTTTTCTAAAAAAATACAAAATTACAGGCTCTGTACATCAACAAAGTTTAGAAACAAGACCAGCTGTATTTTCAACAAGAGAAGGAAAAGCTCCAGACGATGATTCTTATATCGGGTATTCCACCGTTGTAGGACATTTTCAACAAGGGCAGGAATATGAAGGGATCGCCGTAGGGATGCCTAGAGGAAACAAGTTAAGAGGAAAAGTAAGTTGAATTGTGTAGTACCTACCTAGCCGTATAATATAATGTATCTTAGTGTTTCTGAGAAAAAATGTTAGCTGTTATACTCGTGGATATTCTTGTGTGATATACTGTTACAATCATATCAAAGTTTTCTTTAATGTTTATTATATTTGAGCTATGAAATAGTTGACTTTCAAGATGTTTTTTTCCAATACTTAAATTAGAAATTTTTTGTATATATAAAAATGAAATTTTTACAATTATTGGATTGAAACAAGCAAAATTAGCAACAATATTTCTGTAAAAAATTGATATTGAAGATATGTATGATTAATCTTCTTGTGTGTATTATATAAAAATTCGAATTTGTAGTTTTAAAGAGAATCAATTTGTTCTTAATTTAAAAATATTATCAAGTGCATAAAAATCAAAAATCAATATTCGAATTAATATGTGACTAAATATGGAGTTCATTGGATTTTTGTTGCTTTTCAAATTGTTGCGTACTGTTATTGGTAGATCATTGACGACATTTAATTTTCAAAGAAAGAAAAAATGTGTGTTCATGAGCGCTTAATAAGTTGATAAAAAGTCTGTCACTTTAGAATTAATCCATTAAATTTGTCCTTGTCTTCATTATTATAATACACATATAGACTGCAACTCAATAATTTCAAGGTTCTGCTGTTCACTTGGGATTTGGTAAATTACAAAAACATCACCATTAGTAAACAAATAGGTTCGTACTTTGGATACGCACTAGCTGCCGCCGATGTAAACGGAGACAAGAAATTAGATCTCATCGTAGGAGCCCCGATGCACACAGAACCTAATACCGAAGGAAAATATGATGTTGGTAGAGTGTATGTATTCTATCAAAGCAGCAATTTCTTAGAAAGTTTCAATAAATCGCATTTCCTTGATGGAATAAACTCAAAAGGTCGCTTTGGACATGCTTTGGCTTCCCTCGGAGATTTAAATCAGGACGGTTTTGATGGTGAGATATTTAGGCGTGAAATATTTTCGTTTAATTCACATTTTTATTATATTTCAGATTTTGCAGTTGGTGCTCCATATGATGGACCGAATGGACGTGGAGCAGTTTATATATATTATGGTTCGAAGGAAGGTATAAGACAAAAGTTCGGTCAAGTGATATACGCAGAGGCCATTTCCGGTGGTAGACAATATTTAACAACCTTTGGATTCTCACTGACAGGTGGATTAGATTTAGATGACAATGAGTATCCGGATATGGCTGTTGGAGCTTATTTATCAAACTCCGCATTCTTCTTCAGATCCAGGCCTGTTGTCTTCATTGATAGTTACGTACAGTTCCAGAGTATCAACAAGAAAATAGATCTGAAACAGAAAAACTGTCATTTACCGAATGGTCAAGAAGGGACCTGTACATCAATCGATTTTTGTATCAAATATTATGGCAAAGGAATACCTGATCATATTTGTGAGTAATACTCTCTATATTTTATAAGCGGTTCTTGAATATTGCATAATTTGCTTTATAATGTTCTTACTTAGTCTCATAAAGGAGCTAATTTGAGTTAATTACCTTGAATATATAAAAGGTTCTCTGAAAAACCCAGTAATTATGTTTTGGGATATTGCGTTTAAATCTTATTCATTATTAGGATATGTTTGTGCTACTACGTGTATGTAATATTATGTGTTAACATTTATCGATGAAACCTAAATGTTAATGTATAACATAATCTGCGGTATGAATAATAAAATTATAAAAGCTATATTTACGGCTAAAAGACTGGTCAGATACTATCATTACCTTTCTATGTCGAATTCCTCATGCAGGTTACATATAGCATACGTTAATTCTCCCAGAAATTTTGATTCTGTTCGCTGTATCAAACTATGCTTAACTATCTGATCCCATTTAATAGCCCGATACCATTTTGATTATTAAAATTACCATTATTGAAATGATATATATGAAATAATACGTCAGGTGTACTCTTAGGTATACTTAGTTATTATATACCTAATTAACCTACTTATAACATTCAAACAGCTAAAAAAGTGCAATTTTTACTGAAATGCTCCATTTTTTTAAAAGATATCTTAAGAACATTTGAATCAGAAGATTTACAATAAATGGCTCAATCATTCCATCATTGTCCAGCTTTCATTTTTTCTCTTCTTTGATTTACTGCCTTTTCCCAGTTTTTAGACTTCACATTATTTCACGCCATCAAAAACAACTGTTTAACATCACTCATTTTCACATTTTTTCTTGAAACTTATCCCTTTATCTGTGCCAATATCAGTTCAATCACATTTACTTCGCAATGATATGATAGTAATCTGACCACTTTCGTTCCAAGATTTTCTGAAATGTCTTCAATTCCATATTTTATTAATTTCAGAACACATGTACTCACTTCGAAATCTTTTTCAAATGATGTCTTCGACTATTAACAGTTTCATATTGACAAAATGTATTTGATCCATGTTTCATCCAAATAAAATATATTCCTTCTTTGGTTTCTTTTATAGTGCTTAGGTAATTCAGAACACATGTACTCACTTTGAATCTTTTTCAAATGATGTGCTGTTCGAAACTTGCCACATTTCTTTATTTTAATAACTCTGTAAATTGAAGATTTCCTAACACTAAGCGTATTACCAATCAATTCCACTGTGCCATCAACACTCTTACATAAATGTTTGTCTGTAAATGATTTACAACGATAATATATTGATGTGTCTCCATTAACTATTGAAAGACCAAATGCATTTTGAAAACCGCCACTAAACCAAATTATTAAGAATTTACAACTTGGGCCCCCTTACTAAATGGAAAAACCTATTTTGGGTGAAAGTTGTTGGGGAGAGATTCTTGGAATTGAAACAAAATTTCCAACGTTTATTCGCAAATAGGTACCTATTTATTAAAAAAATATTTTAATGCGGCTATGTAATATTTAATACACAAGGATTTGGTCTGTAAAAATCTTTCTCTGTTGGACGGTATCGTTAGAAAAGACCAATAAAAAGCATAAAAATTGAATTAGTTCAGATACATTTATGAAAATATTAATAAATATTCGGGTGATTCTGTAATGTTATTTAAAATTTTATAAAATTGGGTTTTATCACTCTTCCGTATATAAAAATGTACCATAGTATTTATTAAAATAGTTGCTACCTTGTGCAGTAGCACAATAGTTCTACTATGGCCTAGTAATTTTTTTGAGTATTTTTTACATATTTTAAAGTGTATTTATTTCAAAATTTTCTGCATTTATTCACTTTCAATCAAGTACAATACATAACGTTGATATAACCTTTCATTTATTAACGTTTAGATTTCTTTGTGTTTTATGCTGTACACCTAGATAGATATGATTATTATTTCATAGCTAATGAGTATTATTTTCATACATATTGTGTAAGTTTCGTAAAAAATTGTATAATCTAAATATTCAACTGGCATTTTCTCACAAAAGTGAATTCTTTTTCCAATAATTTTTATGTGTTAAAAATTAAATGAATGAAATGTCTTTTTGAATGGGCTATATCATTGAAAAAGAATTCAATTTTGAAACTAATTTCAACTGTTTTTATGTTATGTTTATCTGATACTATTTTAGATCATTTATTAGGTTCTTCCTGTCTCGTTGTCATAAAAAATCTTGTTTTTACAGATTTAAATGTTCAATACATCCTGGATACATTAGTTAGTGCTCCTCGAATGGGCTTCCAATCCTATGGAACAAACACATTTAACAACACAATTTCACTGGCTATAAATGCCAAAGAACATTGTAAACGTGAGGAAGTGTTCATGAAAAATGATTTTAAAGATAAACTGACTCCCTTAGAAGCCGAAGTCAAATTTTTTATGATTGAATCTACCACTGCCAATAACTTTAGAGATCCTCAATCAATTTTGAGACCGATATTGGACTTGAACAACCCACCGTCAAGAAAAGATTCTATTACTATTCAAAAGAATTGTGGACCGGATGATATATGTATACCTAATTTACATGTGAATGTTACGTCGTAAGTATTAAAAATTGTAACTATTAGTTGCTATTATTCACCATAATAAAATTATAATAAAAAGTTATTCAAACAAAAATTGAATAATACTCGAAATAAAAATACTTATATCTAATGCATGAATCGGAATTATTATATATTTAGTGATATTAGAAGCATTACATTTATTATTACGTCTATCGATTTTGATTTGTTGGTAATGACATATATCAAGAACAAAAATATGACATTCGAAAGAAATTTTATACATCACTAGGTGATGTAAATTTGATAGTCTCCTTAACATCATCTCCCACTCAGGTGGTAAGATTTTAATCTGGTGACAGGCGTTGCCACGCCAAAAATATTAATGGAATTCTATTGTCCAAATTGAAGTTTGTAGAATAGTCAATTGAAATATTACATAAGCTTGGCATTTTTTAGAGGACGCAATTTTATTTTTGAGACATGTGTGGAGGAACAATAGAAGCTTAACCTCAAATTTGTGGTGCAAACACCGTTTTCGCGATATCTCGGAAACTATGCGTCTTACAAAAACTTTGTGAAAACATAATTTGTTGCAAATTGTTTTGTCTACAAATATAACTTTGCCCTAAATTTAAAAGTAGAGAAGTTATAAGCAAAAAATTTATAAAATTTTGATCAAAATTTTTGCTCTATAACTTTTTCTATACATTTTACGAAAAAATTACCTCAAAGCAATCTTGCGGATAATGTTTCGAGGAAAATTTTTGTCTGCAATTTTTTTTAATTTGATTCATTTAAAACGCTGTTACATCAGTCCAAAGTTGACCGGGTTGGTCAATGTTCATGAGAATCCGGTCATAACGAAATGTTTAACTTGTTTTTGATTTTTTTTTAATGCAAATATATTCTAAACAATTTTTGTTAAATTCGTACAACTTTACTTATTCATCGCAAACTCTTTTCCCCGCTACCCATAAGGTAGGGTCTGTGGTAACTGTAGGCCTACTCCACGGACATCTTGCTTATAAGGTAATCTGCAACATCACAACATTTTCAATCACTTATTAGCTAGCTACTCTAATCTACTTTTCTTAGATGGTCCAGGATGTGGCTAAGAATCTAAATCACCGTCAAATGTGAAAGGTTGAGGAATGACAGGTGTTAAAATTGGAGTTATAATTTCCATGATGTTACTGTATGTTACACCAGAACAATAGAGGCATATTGTAAAGCATTTCAGGGCCTCTTTTCTACACCTACACATGCTTCCAAGTTTCCTTTGTATCTGCATAAAATTAATTTCATGAGATCGGGGGGTACTGGAGGCTTGGAAGCTTGTATTACCATCCAAATGTTTGCATGCTTTTTCCAGCCCCAATCTTCAGGATTTTGATATCTTCCGATTCACGACTGGACCTGGTGATATACTTGGAGACTGTGAAAACGAGCTATATGTTGTGTTGGAGGCAGCCATGATAAATTAAATGGACTTTACTCACTGTCTTGGCAAATCGCTTGTATCATAAGCCGTCTTGAGTCGTCTTTATTACCGCCGTACAAAACTACAAAAAAACGTTCGCTAACAAGAGTGAGCAAAGATGGATTTAGTTTCTCACTCAGGAATATCGAGGTACCACCAGGATGTTTCTCCATAATTTTTATAAATTTTAATTTGCCAATATTATAGATTATTATATAGTAACTCAGACCTTTTCTACCGACTCAACATTCGATAAGTTAAATTTGGTAATAAAAAATTTTTAAGAATATATTTACAATAAAAAAAATCAAAAATAAGTTAAACATTTCGTTTTGACCGGATTCTCAGGAGAATTGACGAACAGCGTTTTAAATGAATAAAATTAAAAAAAATACAGAGAATAATGCTCCTCAAAAGATCATCTACAAGATTGGCGACCCCACAAACTTGAAGTTAAGTTTCTATTGACCCCCCACATATGTCCCAAAAATAAAATTGCATCCTCTAAAAAATGCAATATTCAGTCCTTAAATTGTAACATTTCAATGGACTAGAAGCGCAATATCTTCTTAAAAAAGGACTTGTAAACTATAATTTAGATAAGGCAATATTCATTTTGATGAGATTATGAAGTTATATGGAAAAGCACTATTTCTGAAAATATTTTGATCATCGAAAACATCGGAAAAGTTTACAATGAGGAATACATCAAAGTAACAATGACTATTAATACTGATCATAATCAAGAATATAAAAAGACAATGTGATTACCTCTGTTCAACAATTGAATATATGGGTGATTCCGTTCTAACTGTGATATTCAATGTCCTGTATTGTTTTTTTGTACTAGTCATTAATTAATAATCAATTAATAAAAATTTTGTGTTAATTGAATAATTCTTAAGATATTTAAACATTATTTTTATACAATATAACTTGCCACTTAAAGAAAACTTATACTACATCACTTGAATGTCAGTACCGTGTCATGTCCATTCCTAGAATTTCCCGATAAATTATTAATTTTTTTTGTCGTAACAAATGATTTAAACTAATTACCTTATAAATTCTAATGTTTATGATCAAACTGAGGAAAATTGATGCACTTGTTGTTTAATATCTTAAGTTACCATGTCAGTACCGTGGATAAATGAGTCAGTACCGTGGAACTCAAAATCCGACATTTGTGTCTTGCTCGTGATACTTTGAAGTTGTAGTAAATTCCTCTTAGAGTTTTATTTTTACAGTAAAATAGATGAATAATATGCATAAAAAAGTTAGAAAAGTTAAATTTTAAAATCTTGAAATTTTGAATACAAAAAATCACAGTTAGAACGGAATCACCCTTATGGTAACGATGTTCTCTCAATAGCGATTTCCACGTTACGTTTGGTCTACGGATATAGAACATTTAAAATGGACATTAATATCAATAAAACCAAAGTCATAGTAATAATTGAGAATAAAAACGACTAATATAACAAAGAAAAAAAATTTATTAGAAATGTCAACACGAAAGAGTACTGACATGCGAATATCTTGACAGAAGATGGGAAAATAGATGTATAGAAACGAGTGGAACAGCTGTCGAATAAAATATACTGCCTTATGGGACACAAAAATTGTCAGAAAATTAACTAAGCAGGAATCAAAAATAAAAAATATTGGGTAGAAACAGCTGAACTGATAAGGACATTAATGAGAAAAATAATGAAGGAAACATTCAAAGAATCAAGAACATTAGAAATGTTGATTAAAATTACTCTAGTCAAATTTTACTAACAAATATCAGTATGTTTAAGCTGTATTAACTTTCTTTTCCAATAAAGGACTGATCTATTCTATTCATTCATCCAGACTAGCGCAGGAAATAAATGACAAAATAGAAAAAGTGCGTAAATTATTCAATAAAATAAGTGCAACAATTTTTAGTATCCAAAAATATAAAAATACAAATTGTGAAAAAAGTAGTGAAGCCTACCATACTTTATAGCTATGAGATATTAAACCAAAATCAAGTAGACTGTATAAATGCAATGGAAAATAAAAAATAAAACAAAAAAAATAGAATAAGAAATGAAACATATAGAAAAATACTGAAAATAAAACCAGTTAGAGATGAGATATATGAAGCATAATTTAGACGGTTTAGACGCATATGCCGGATGCTCGAAAACAAAACCAAAAAAAAAAACGTTCGCGAAACCAGAATGGCAGGTATAAATTATAGAGGGAAACCAAGTAAACGAAAGATCAAAAGTCACGGAGAAAAAAGTTTATGTCATGGTTCCCAACCAAACAGCCATACACCGCATCAAGAGCTTAAATAATAAAAAAATCCAACTTCTAGATTCTATTGATTTTATCTCTTACTTATAAATCACAACCAACACATCGAAAGTCCTAATTTTTAACAACTTACAAATATGGTATCTTCTCTCACAAATATGTTTGCAGATCCCGAAAATTGATCTCAGAAATTGAATTAATTGGTTTTGAAAGTAGTGGGAACTAATTTTCTATTATTATATTAGCTATTCACTCACTTATGTATTTCTGATATATTCCTCCATTTATTTACATTTTACTTCCTGTTCAAGGTATTTCCACATTTGGTTATTTGATTAGTCCATCTTAAATTTTTTGTCTATTCCATTTGCTTCATTTTGTCCATTTTCGTTACCGTTTTCGTTTTCTTTGGCATAGAAAATGTTATTCAGAATTAATTTTTTCTGAAATAATTGCAACTCTTTTTGATTTAAAGCTTCTTTTTAGGAACTGGTTACAAGACATTTATACATTTTATGTTTCAGAAATGTTGACAAATATCTTCTTGGTTCAAATACGACAATCGAATTTGACGTTATAGTATCGAACTTCGGAGAAGACGCTTTTGAAACTACTTTCGAAATTACTTATCCTGAAGGAGTATTTTATAAAGGATGGAGTAAGAAAATTGGTTGGCTTTGCAATGATGTTGGAAACAGAACAGTTTTATGCGAAATTGGAAACCCATTACCTAGTAAGAAAATTGTGAGTATATCCATTGATCTTTATTCCTTTTTCTGCATAAGCGATACAATTCCAAACTGTAATACAAAATTTAAATCAAGGTGAAAGAAGATTTAAAACGATCTCTCGATCTGATTGTATCTGATTGTATATGTTAGATTTATCTAAAATGTTAAGATATCTAATTTATAATCAAATTACTCTATTGAAATTAGAAATTACGGTTTTTTTTTTCAAATATATCATATTGAAAACAGAGAACCAATGTTTTATTAAATGAACAAATTTGAAAGCACCACATTATACATGCATATACTCACTTGGTGATGAATATAATTATATCAATTAAATTTGAGCCTAGACTAGCAAATAATTCTGTTGACTGTTTTTGGTTTGGAAAAGATCGTTACGTAGCAGTGGATTAGACTATTAGCCGTTTATTTGGGGGTCTGGGAGAGTAATGATATAAAAGATATTTCTGACCACGGAATATTATTTGTGTCGAAAGAGAATAATACTCCACATGTGGCAACTATTATTTGGTTTTTGTTGAAATTTAAACAATTTACTTTGTTTAGTTCATGTTTGACAGCTATTAATATAACTCCTGATGTGAGGAGAAAATAGGAAAAGTGTGCTTGGTGCTTGGTAAGCATTATTTTATAACCATCACCCAGACAAAAGCTTAAACAGTACTTTGAGAATACCAAAACTTCTATTTCTATTGTAAAAAAGTGATTTATAAAAGTGAATTGTGGAATACAAGAATGGAAGATACTCGAAAAAATTCATGGTATAGTTTATTTATATGATGGGAAACTAAAAAAATTTCAATGGAAAGAAACACTTCCTGTTTCAGCTCCTCGTACCTAATTCAAAGGTCTTTGCCAACTTGATAATTATGGAGAATTTATTACAATTTTTCTATATTTTTGGCCATAAAAAACAATTTTACATTGGAGGGATGGGAAAATGCACACTTGTTCATTATACATCAGACAATTTGCCCCAAATGTATTACCTAACTTTTTTATATCTCATATGAACTTTGTCGAAATAACACTAGATCCGTCAGCAGAGAGGACGAGTGGATTGCCTTCAATAGCACCACTATCACTACTATAATTAACTCACTCCCTTGCTTTTAAAGTATGTGTGTCATTTTATAACTCATAAACTATAGATGATTTCTAAATGACTTACGTTTTTTAGCAGCAGCTCCTTTTTAAGGTTTGATAGATAGATACACATCTTCTGATATTTTCCTTTTGAAAATTTTCCTTATAATATTTAATAATTTCTATCAATTTATGATGCCTCTTTATAACAGTGGGCTCAAATGAGAGGATTATTCTGTATTATTTACCTGCAAATTTCTATATTATATACAGACTCACGATTCGTTATATCGTAAACCAGTGACTTTAAGGAAGAATCCTAGAAACCGTCGATTTTTATTTTTATACAGGCTATTTGTAAGGATACCTTTTTATTTTTGATGTCATCTATGTGAGCATGATGAAGATGACGCTAAAATAGAAATGTGGGAAGGTATTGTAATACATTATTTGTAAGTTATTTCTCATAACAATCCAGCCATATCAATATGTCTGAGTAATTGATGTTTGTCTATGTCTAAAAAATTAATCAACTTTTATTATAAGACTATTATATTATCCATTAAATACAACGAAACTTAAATTTGGTGCTCCAACTGTTTACCTTCAGTTAAAATACAATGAGAAAGACGAACTACTCTATAACTTCAGGACTTATTTATGCAATCTCAATCCTTTTTTGAGTTCAATGATATTTTGTGGTCAATATTGGTACACTTTATGTTTCAAGTATCCTCATAAAAATAAATCATGTGGAGTAAATCAGGTCAACTAGGCGGCCATTTCATTGTTCCTTCTAGACCTATCTATGGGTTTGGATAAACGTTGTTTAATTAGTTACGTACCAAAACAGTATGATGTGGAGTCTTACTGCAGCTAACTATTATTTCTGAGTGGAAACATTGAAAAAAGCGACATGCTCTCTTATCTGGCTTATCACGAATGATAATTTATTGTTCCAAATTTGAAGAATTGGTTCGGCGGAAAAATATATTACTGCAAAAATAGAATATAATGTCCTCTATCATTTTTTTTGGAGCGATAGTTGACAAAATGTATAGAGCTTTAAGAATGCCACATGTAAATAAAATAATTTGAGCTATTGATCTAATCGCGTTGATAAGATCTCTTCATACTTCTAGCGACCTTCTCGGATTTATAATCTCATTATATAGGAAACATTTATTTTGGTCATTTTTATCGATTCTCTTATTAATTAATTAAAATTTAGAAATATGGATGATATTAAGGTTAACTATTTACCATCGGTCCCTGATGACGGAAAATTGGTTATCGAAACGCGCGTCAGACAGTGTAATTCTGAGTGTTGGTTTAGTGGTAGTAATTGAGTTAAGAATCTCTTACTATTGTGGTTGGAAGGTTCTAATATGGTGATATATTTCTCTATTTTTTCGTTTTGCTGATTTATGGAATTAAATTGATCACTACTTTCTTATTTTATTCCATTCTATATTATTTGCTAATGTCTGAGATTCTTTTATTTGATTCTAGGCAAACTTCAAAGTCTTATTTCAGCCTTACCACCAAGAAGGATTACCCTCCAGCTACATATTCAATTGTTTAGTAAACAGTACTAATCCTGAACCAAAAGAAACTTGGGATGATAATAAGAAAAATATTGTTATAGATATTTGGATTGATGCTACTTTGGACGTCAAAGGGTAAGTGAACCAAACTTGAAATTATTATTAAATTCAATTGTACGACCATTTGTTTAGACAAAGCTATCCAACACTTCAACCTCTCAGTTATTATAATGAATCCTTATCTGAAACAATGAAAGAAGTACGCAAAGAAACAGAAATCGGACCAGAAGTTGTCCACATCTATTACGTTACCAACAAAGGTCCATCTCCGATTCAAGAAGCTGAAGTTTTCATTCTATGGCCCCTTACTTCATTGGGAAACGAAGACTTGTTGTATTTGATGGATCAACCACATACTCAAGGAAATGTCAAATGCGATCACGTTCCTTTGGTCAATTACAGGAAAGTCAAGGTTAGTTAACTTAAACCAATCACAAAATATTGAATAAAATCTTAGTTAAGGTATTTGTTTAATTCAATTATGGAATTTTTGTTACTAGAAGCCATGTCGCAATGGTAAAGAACTTGCATAATCTAAAGCAACGTGTAATATTCATTTTTACAATATATTGACCTCATACACATGCAATACTTCTTTCTTCATTAATCAATTTGTACACAATGGATTAGCTATTATCTATCTGATCACTTCTTTTACATTTGTCAAAGACATCGATATACGTTACCAACTATTAAATATGAACCTAACAATTCTGTGTCAACATAAAACATTTCTATAATAACATTGTTTTCATTTCAGCAAGACATGCAGTCATCTTCCCTGTGGGAAAGATATCACATAGATATTTCGGCATTTGTAGTCGGAAACAGTGCTCAAAAAATAACTGGCGAGAAACCTCCAGAAAATACGATTGAGATAGGACCCGGTATAACAAGCGGAATAGGTGTCGTTAACAAGGGAACCAATTTAGATGTTAATCAAACTACCGGTGATGCTTCTAGTATTTGGGAACAAAGACATAATGAAACGGATACTAGTACAACTGATTTCAGAACATGGGGAACGCTTAATCCTAATGGGGAGTATGAATTAACAGTTAGTAAAGCTTTCACGGTAAGTTTATTATTTATTCTAAAAATTTATTCTAAAAAAATTTATCTTCTCTTAATCTTTCTAATTTGTTACTGCAGTATGCATGGTAAGATTTCTCATTACGTTTTTCTGTATTCCCTTAGTCAAACTTCTGAAATGACATATTGTTTGTAGGCTAACTATCTTATTCAAATCATTCTTGAAGACGCAATAACCAACTATTTTCTAATGAATGAATGGAAATTTGAGCAGAAGATTGTAGGTTTTGCAGATTCAATTTATACTGCATAAAATATAATTTACTTCATGAGTCATTTTTCAAATGTCAGTAATTTTTTAATTAGCCACTATCTACTTTTTAGGAAGGGAACAAAATAATGTTGAAAAAAACTTGCATTGTATGATATATCACTATTACTGTATTAATATTTGTTAAACGATATCTCATCATTTGTTGAAATTGTTTTCTAGAGATACATCAACGGACAACCAGTAAAGACATGGGAAAACACCACAACTATAAGAGATCGTCAAGGTCACGTTCTAAGAACTTTATACTTCAACGATTACACAAATGATCAATACGGTAACAATATGGACAGTTTAAGCTACAAATTTGACTTGAAGCAAGGTGAATTTGAACACAGACAAGCTAATTACCATATCACGTACGATGAAAACGGAAACGCACATACTACTTGGCAAAATAAAACCATCATAACAGATTCTAATGGAAATATTTTGAGGAGCTATTACTGGGATGAAAACACTGGTATAGTTACACTTATTAACGAGAGTAAGTGTCGTGAATATAAATTATTTCATAACGATTAAATTTATGATTATTTTCAGGTGGAAATATTTATAATATTCAAGAAGAAATGAGAAGAAAAGAAGAGCTGGAACAAAAACGCTTAGACGATTTACGAAGACAAGAGCAATTGAGGAAAGATCAAATGAGAATAGACCAAATAAGACAACAGCTCAAACAAGAGCAAGAAAGGCGACTAGAAGATGAACGAAAACGATTAGCAGAAACAAACAGACAAATAGCCGAACAAAAGAGACTAGAAGACGAGCGAAGAAGAATCGATGAACTACGTAGGCGAGACGAATTGAGAAGAGAGGAAGAAAGACGGAGATTGGAAGAAGCAAGAATAAACAAAGAGAACGAAGAAAAAAGAAGAGAGGAAATAAGGATCCAGAACGAGGCCAGACGAAGAGAAGAAGAAATAAGATTAGAAGAAGAAAGAAGAAGAGAAGAAGCGAGGTACAATGCAAATAGATTCCCATCACATCAAAATAGGTAAATCGCTTTCCATTCGGACTTTTCCTTTTCCTAGCTTTTATCTTCTGTCTTAGGTACGATGAAGAAAGAAGAAAAGAGGAAGAAAATAGGCGAGCTGAAGAAAAACGCAGAGAAGAAGAGAGACGACGTATAGAACAAATAAAAGTTACTGAAGAAAGACGAAGACAAGAGCAAGCACGATTAGAACAATGGCGAAAACAACAGGAGCAAATCAGAGCGAGACAAGAAGATGAGAGAAGGAGAATGATACAAAACGGTTGGACGGAAGAACAGATAAGGAGGTATTTCGAAGAAGTCAGGAGAAGGGAACATGCTGAAAACTCTGGAGGTACTTTCTTTCACATTAATATTGTATATCAATATGTTTTGTTTAAATCAAATGAACGGTGGATAAAAAGTAACAGAAGTAACTCTTAACTACCGGTGGAATTAAAAATTAAGGAATAGTGACATTCTGTTCAACTCTTACTTATACAACAGTAAATTTAATAGAGTAAATGACTTTAAACAAAAATGTGATAGTATTAGTCATTTTCTTTGAAACCATTACAATGAAACTTAGTAATCCGATTTGTTGGAATTCTTCTGAGAATATAAACATAAAAAAACATTTTTTATTTAACATTAGAAATCATGATAATCGATTGAATTCATAGAAATTAAAGAATAGACATTCATTGCAATTTTTTTATTTCAACAGGTTTCACTTCTGGAAGTTATGACCAATATGGTAATAGAAGAGTCGTTACGGGTTATTTTGACTCAAAAGGGAATTATCATGATTCAAATAATCCAAGTGAGTAAAATGATAACAACTGTATTGAAAACTCAAAGATTCCTTTATGTTAATTCAAATACTATCAGAAGAGAAATAATGTTTTATAAAGTGTCCATTCTGATATTAGTAGTATTAAAACCGCAATTGTACAGAGAAGAGACTAAGTTTCGCTTAGTCCGGTGTCCGTTGCATAGGCACTACAAACCGTGAACTCATAAGTTCTTTCTGCATCTAATGATTCGGATGGACTACTTCTGATGATAGAAAATCAGATACCAAAGATCTCTAACCTCCCAGGGACGAAAAAGGATCATTTAAAATGAAAGACTCTTAATTGTATCCTAATGACTTCATCATTATCTCTTATTTAATTAATATTATATTTTAATCAAATCATTATTTTTATTTGGGTCTGGTATGGATCTATAAGCCATGCAGTACTTATCATAAAAAATAATTTTTTTCTGAAATATAAGATGGAGTTTTTCTCCATTTGCATAAAACTTCTTGGAACATTTTGTATAACATACCTAACCAAAAGTCATGCCTTTTTCCTTTTAATCATTAAAGTGCTGTGTCAATTCTTTGAAACCAAGACTTCGTTACCCACACAGGCGTCAGATAGTGTAATTGTGAGAGTGGGAGTGATGATAATGTAAACAGTGTGTATTATTGAAATGTTCGAGGCTTCTATTGTCTGTTCCTCCAATCTAATCGCTATTTCGGAAATCCCTCTGAGCTTGAATCTGAACTTTTTACTGACAATTTTGTTACCTTCAGGACAGAGCGTAAATTTAAAATCAACCAATACCAAAAGTAGTGGCTCAGTTTTGTTTGTATTGAGGAAGCATTACAGTCCCAACTCTGTTGACTTGTGAGATATAAGTAAAAAGCTTCCTATAGTTGATGTTATTGAAGTCTAGACTGATAGGAAAGGTTTGGTTTTTGTGTTAATATATTTTCCCTACAAATTTACCACCTAAACAACCACAACAACCAGATGAAATTGTAAATGCTTTTGCTTATTTTCCAATGTAAAAGTTTACCATGGATCACTCCATATTTACTAAGTATGACGTTTTATCTAAACTCAAAAAATTAAAACCAAACTCTTCATTTGGTTTTGACGATTTACCCGTATTTCTACTAAGAGTTTATGCGTCTGTTCTTGCAAAATTTTGTGTTTTCTATTTAGTCTCTCGATAAAAAAAGGTATTATCATCCAAACAATTTTTTTAGTACTTTTCACTTTTCCTTATCACCTTTGTATTTCTTGAAATTGTAACTAGTTCTTTTTCATTTTACAGACGAAATTATCTTCAACAAGACTTTTGTCGTAGAAAGTAGCACATCTTACCCAATAGAATTCACAGCCGGTGACTCCCGTACTTTTAGCAGCAACTTCGATGACTTAGGATCTGGTTTTACAGTTCAAACTTTGAATTTGGGAGGTAACGGCGATTCAAATAACAAGAATAGTGCAGAATCACGCGTAAGCAGCAACAGCAGAACATCAAACTATGCAAGTAGTTCCAACTATGGAGGAAGTTCACGTGCTACAAGTAGTGGGGGTTACGGCCAAAGAAATTCGGATTCAGGATCGGGAACCTACAGAAGAGAATGGTCATCAGAGGGTAGCTCGTTTACTAGTGGAAAGCTGCCTACCACTTATTTCCACAACTCTATAGAAAGTGATGTAGCTAACGACGAACCAATCAGACACTCTAAATCGAGAGACAAAAGGCAAGCGTTGGACGATCCGTATGAATACATCAAAGCTCTTGTTAAATGTAAATCTACTGAATGTATCTACATCAGATGCGTCGTAGGAGCTTTGGATAAGAACAAGGACGTTTATATTGCTTTGAGATCAAGACTTAATGTGAGAGCATTGAAAGATGTAAGTACTGAGTGTCCTGAATCAAATATAAAATCTCCTTTATTCTCTCAACTCTTCGAAATTTTCAGATATTGAGTATTTAAAGAGACATTTTTATTCCAAACACTTATGTCAAGTTTGAAGATAATCGTTAATGGTTATGAACAACAAATAATATAAATTGTATTTTGATAGAACATTTACATCAAGGTCTTCCCCAAGAAGCAGTCCCATAAAGGTCGTCTCAAAGAAAACTACATTGAGACGAATTTTAGATATGAATAAAATACTGAAGAATTAATTAGATGATCATACATTGATATAGTTCATTTTAACGGAAAAAGAAATTAAACGCCAATTTGGGAAGTAGTATTAGTTGAGTTTATCTTTAAGGGAGTTTTTGTAATCACTGTACCTACTCAAGTGATACTTCGACTTAATCGAGAAAGTTTTAGTCCAGTGATCATAGCTCCCGACCCACGAAAATTAGTTATGTCGCTCATTTTCTGGATTTAGGTAGTTTTCAGGCTGCTTTACCGATACAGTGAAAGTTAACATCAAAATTATTTAAATTTTCAAAATTCCGAATTTAGCAAATAACTCGAAATCTATGCCAAATTTCAGAAAAAGTGAAGGGATCAAAAATGTAGTTTGAGGAATTTTCAACAAAAAAGGTTCTCTGTGATTTTTTCCTGTCATTTCTTTTTAGATTGCGCTCAAACTTCGGAGTCGGATCTTACTGAGAAGTTTTCGCGCTACATAGAGTCTTAGGGAAATTATGTCCCCGGCTCGTTAGAGTCTCTGCTTTTCAACTGTATCTGCAAAAAAATCTGACTTGGAAAACAACACGAACGAGATTGTTTTTTGCTGGTTACCTGGGTGAACTTAAAACACATGTGTCTGAGAATCCGCTCCACTCTACGAACCCTTGCTTAAGGTCGTCCGTCTATTAGACAATTACCTTTAATATGAGACCAAATATACCTTTGAACTCACTCTGTAATAGAAAAAAAACTACTTTTACTAATGTTAGATTTTTTTGACAAGTTTGGTTACTTTTTTTTAAGTTATTGAATGTATCCATTATATCCATTTTCGCAAAATAATGAAAAAATTAAAGCATACATTTTGTGGCTGACTTGTCGAACTTCAATTTCCTCCTCAAATAACTTCGTAAAACCTTCGGTTTCCCATAAAAAATTTCAGAACTCGCCAAAAGCTCCAAAACAACATTTTTTTCTTAAATCTTTTTGCGTTTTTCGAGGGTTTGGTTTTAACGCATCATATGGGGGGAAGCTTACGTGATAGAGAATCGGATGAGCACAGTTACCATAATGGATATAGATATCCATTACAAAAAAGAAACCTCTTTCTATTGTGAGAGTTTCTTCAGTACATCAGCCGAAGATTCTACGGGTTTAGAGGGCTTCTGAATGGTGAATTCTACTAAGTTGAGCCATTCTCGTGATAAGCAAAGATGATTTGAGTGTGTATAGACTCTCTTTTATAAAATTGATCAGCAAATAGGAATTTTAGCTTTGTTCGAGTACGTTTTCAGCTATTCCCATTGTTCCAACTTTTACAATGTGTTTTTACATTTTATTAGCTTCTGAATGGTCAACTCTACGACGTTGAGCTATTATCTTAATAAACAAAGCTAAATTGAGTTTGTAAAGACTCTCTTTCACAAAATTGATCAGAAAATAGGAATTTTGGCCTTGCTTCAAGTATTTTCATTGTACCAACTTTTCAATGTGTTATTACGAATTTCAAACTTCTAAATAGCGAACCCTAAAATTGGGAAGCTTCCTCTTGATAATCAGACCAATTTTGATCCTGAATAGTCTTTATTTCCAATTTTCAGCATATTTGAATCCGGTTTCCGGGGTTCTCATTGTATGAACGCTTATATCTCTATTTCTCTATTGTTTTACTATAACCTTTATGAGCATTAAGAAGTTTTGAGGCCGACGACTCTCATCCGTGTTTATTTGAGCTTATTCGAAGGTAATTTCCTGCTCGGCATTTTTTTTTAGAAATTTACCTCTAAATTTCAAGTCTTTTTTGAGTTATCCGCAAAAAATGTTGAAAAATGCAGTAACACGAAATTTGCTTTTTGTAAAAGTAATTTTGAAATTAGTAAAAAACCACAGGGAACCTTTTTTGCAGGAAATTTTTTGAACTACATTTTTTAACCGTTCATTTTTTTCAAAATTCGGCAGAAATTCCGAGCTATTTGCAAAATTTGGAATTTTGAAAATTTAAACAAAAATATATCGCTTAGCGGCTAAAATTTTGATGTTAACCTAACCAATTTTCGTGAATTTTGGCTCTAATTGGACTGTAGTCACTGGACAATTTGGCGTATTTGCAATTATTAGAAGATTTTGTTCGAAACTTATGATGACAATTAAGAATTACTTACGTCCCATACCAAATCGTGTATATAAGTGTACTCACATTCGAAGTCGCGGTTGTTCAAAAAAAGTGCCATGTTTAAAGAATAAACAATTTTATCATAATGAATATATTAACAAATAAATAAAACATTATGCTTCTCCAATATACTAAAGATTTAAACAAGAAACCTATACTATTTCACATATGAGAGATCTAACTCTATTTTCTATTGATGTTTAAAATACTATATATAATAATTGATTATGTGTCTTGCCATTTTATTAAATTTTCTTGAATTTTTGTCATGAATATGGAAAATCATTTTTTTTCCAGATTCCTGCTAAAGATCAAAGTATAAAATTATCTTCCATGATGGTGGGCTCAATTACAGAACTTCCATTTTTGAAACGTATAGATAAAAATAAACAAGTAATGATACAGCACGAAATATTTACCGAAATACCTGCCAAAGAAGTCGAATTGATACCTGAAGTAGCTCCATTATGGATTTATATTGTTTCAGCAGTAGCTGGAATCGTGATGTTATTACTATTAATTTGGCTGCTAAGTAAGGTGAGTATCTTTCAACTTTAAACTAGTTTTTGGTGCGTACAGTTCCTGACTTACGGGTTTCTTTAAACTGAAACTAGATTGAACTTTTTATCTCATTACGGTTTTGTACACCCTGAAAAAAAAATAAAATGGGCATATTCAATACCTATGAGGTCTCTCATATCTGATCTACTGTAATTGTTCTATACTTTTCAATTTACACAAAAATATACGTAGTCAATACTCATTTTGTTGTGTTTTTATACACAAAACTATATATTTGTTGAAGCAGTTTAAGGAAACCAGAAGTTTGCATTGAGAAATCTGAAGGATATCCACGTGTATATAGTTATTAGCTGAAGCCGTTAACAGTTTGGAAAATGGTTATACGACTATTCAAATTATTTTCCTTTGCGTTTTGAATTACATATTTTCATAATTTTACTAAAACAGCAAAGTAGCCTATTTGTATTGACTTCACCATACAAATGTTGAATAACATCGAAGACAGTAAAAACTAAAGAACGTTTTATTCAGCAATGATGTAACTCTTTACATTATAAATGTTCACAAACTAATTAACTTTTAAAATACCACCACTTATAACATTTAAACAATTGAAATGGACTCATCGACATCAAGCTGAATTTTACTGTTTCCTTATCGTTCTGAAGCTCTCAACAAGTTTCATGTTCATTGGATTAGAAGAAAAAACCCTGTTTAATAGCCAACTCTAAGATTTTTTTTTGAGGCAGCGTTATCCTGAAGAAATTCGTTACCCACAGTATCTGACAAAAAGAATAAACAATTTCAACTCACACCCCTAAAACGCTTTAGATCACCAAATGTCGGTTATGCGGATTTCACATTAAAATATTTTTCAACAATAAATGTTCATATTTTGTGCAACAAAAGTTTTAATTTTAATTATATTCTCGATTAACTTCCATATCGCCAAATTCTCCTATTAACCTTAATGTATTTATAAATATTATTTAGCATAAAATACTTGACATTATATTTTTATAGTGTGGCTTCTTCAAGAGAAACAGGCCAGCCCCAGGTCCAGAAAGACAACCGTTGAACAGAAATGGATACCATAGCGGAGACGAAGCACTTTAGAGAGCTAGTTAGGAAAAAGTGAAATTTTTGGTAGCTGACTTACTGCCTCTTAACACGAATAAAAGACTCGATTTTTTAATTTATTTTCATGGAGTGTGCGTGTGTACATGTGTTTAGTCGAATGTATATTTTTTATAATTACTATAATTTTTTCTTCTATAATCGAAATGTCAATTCGAAATATGCGCTAACTTATTGATTATCTTTTAACATTGTGCCATTTTAAAACAAATCTAACCAGTGAAGAATATAAAATTGGTTTTGATAAATATTGGAAAATACTACAGAAGGATATTTTGACATTATCTGTGCACTTCTTCATCTATGACAACATTTCAAATTTTGAGCTCCCAATAGTGCAACTTGTTGTATAGTTTCTATTTGGCAGTTTAATTCCTTCTTCATACGTACAAATACCCACAGAGTCTGGGTCTACCAAAGTATTTTCTTGAACAACGAACCACTTTGTTATAATTACTGCATTAGTGTTGAGGTCTTTCACCACCTTATTGAAAATTGCAGGCTCGCAGGATCACTGCTATATGTTGTTACCGATTTCCCCGTTTTTAGGTAGTTAGGTAGAAATTCCGTGGAAAAGCTTCTAGATCTCTGTTCTGAGAAAGCTGGCCTACTTGTTGAGGTAGGTTCAGCATTTCTCAACATTTTTGTGAGAAGAGCTTGAGCCATTTTTCAGTATATCGTTAAGAGTATTAGTTTGTAAGTCTTTTTTGTTGCCTCTGCCCTTTTGGGCCAAATAGTATGAAATACTACTTGGTTCATTTGTTCAGTTGGTCCTGCTGTATATCCTGTATTGCACCTTCTTTTTGTTTATCACAGTCGTGTTTAGGCTTACATTGGGGTCTCAGAGAAGGACCATTTGATTTGATACGTTGCGTTTTCTTGTTATGATCAATAAGTCCGCTAGCTCCTTCATAATGCCTGTAACCTCTCCTTTACTTAATGCGGATCTTAATACTGTTATTACTTCTTCCTTCGTCAGTAACATTTGAAGGGAATTTCTGATTGCGTTTATGATCTTATTATGGTATCTTTTTTCATTTATCAATAATATTGCTTGCACCATAGACCACCATAGGAGCCCCCCCGTACGACTCTCAGGTGGGAAAGTTACTCCTTGCATTAGTTGAATGTGTAGGTTGTTCAGTCCATAATCAATCAGACTGTTTTGGCCAAGTATTCTTTGATCTTGACCGGACCCTCTAATTGTTCCAGATGCAGACCTTTTTATTCCCTTTGATGTTTCGTCCCTTAACTCCTGTTCTTACCTCATCGAATGAACATTGAAGCAGGTCATGATTATGATTATGGGTGTGGCGACAAGGAATTTGGAGCAAGGTTTCCCTGTTTAATTAAATCAGCGACCTCCGAAATCTTTATCTGCGTGGAGCAAACATTAGCTTCATATGCCTTGTATTTATCTGCTGTGCCTGAGCCTGAGCTGTTCAATGAGTCTCCTAAAGTATGTGAATACTGTTGTTAGCACTTCCGCTATTTGGTTGGATAGGTCTAGATCGATAGTGGTCCCGGTTTAACTTTTTATAAGAGGTTTGCCAATTGGACCTAATTTGCCCACTATTAACTCATAAATAGACATTACTTTCCCAATCTCTGTGTCCCTTAGCGCCTCTCTTTCGGCTTGGGTCAAGTTGTCGTAATATCAGTCTCCATTGCAGATGCAGCCATAATTACTTTTTTGTAATCCTGAATAACTCTTTATAATATAATATACTATCTGGTTTTTCTTTTGAATATTGTTTGACAATAAGTTTTCGAGATGGTTTAGAAGTATCCCATATTTGTATGTGATTTGTAAAGAAGTCTTTGCCAGCTATATAACAACATATGGCAATTTTCAATAAGAACCTTGAAGGACAACTTGGTGAAGGACCTCAACACTAATGTCCAAAATATATCCAATATGACCAGAGCTGGAAGGTTTACTAAAGGTATCAGTTTGAGATCAAAATATTCACCTGTTTTCGTATCCATTTACAAATGCACCTAAAAAAATTAAATAGCAGTAACCACTAAATATCGTTCTAGTTTGTCTTTGGAGAAAATGAACTTTTGGTGCTTTCTATTACTATAAATATTTTCTCAACCTAACGTGCCATTAAAATAATTAGAAACTTCTCATGGGCTTAATAATTTAATGCTAACTGTTCTTCATTATTTAAATTTTGTAAAAGGATCGTATTTTACAAATTCTTGTCTTATTGATCAGATCCGTTACATTTTTGTAATTATATCTTGAAATATAACAAATTGTGAATAAATAATGATTCCTACACAGGTTGTTTTCTTTTTTTATTTGAACACGACAAGTTTCCATATCGATAACTTTAATAATAAAATAAATTCATTGTTTAAAATTACAATTTTTAAGATATTGCTATTTTGTATTGTGATCTATATTGATTAAAAGTGAATATTAGATATCAATTAGCATAACTATGTATATTAGCAATAACATTGAAGTATTGAGACAATCTTACAGTCCAAATGAGACAGACAACAAACTTTTGCTCTACTCTACTCCATTGCCACGCCTGAAGTACGACACTGCCACGAGTTATCATCGACAGCCGGGTCAGTGGTAATAAGATGCAAGAATAAGGTAGGTTACGCTGCCAAACACGACTTCCCGCACTTGTAAGGACGATTTCCCGCGCTAATATTTCCTTTTTAGTTGTTAAAAGTCTATTTTCATTTCAACCTAGAAAAATTAAACGAGCTCGGTAAGAAAAATAAAGTTACCCTACAATAGATTCCGGGACACACCGGAGTGAAAGGAAATGAAATAGTTGACAAGCTCGCTAAAGCAGGGACAGACAAACCCTTCATAGAACCTGATCCGTTCTGTGGTATTACCTACATAATAATAGAAAAAGCATTGTAAAAGAAGTAGATAAGAGCAAAATCAAATTATTGGGACAACCTACAGGTGCTGACACAGATAGATACTTTCCTGGGAAACAATAACCACAGAAGATGTACCGAATGTATCAAACTGAGTAAGAACAATCTACGAATACTAACAAGAGCTTTATAGAGGCACTGTTGCCTCAATGGACACCTGAAGACGCAAGAATTAGCAGATAATGTGGTGCGAAGACTAAGGAACACCATTGTACTACACTTGAGAGCGTATGAAATAGAAGACGAAGATCTCTGGCTGCTACAGCCACCCCACATTCTAAAATTTCTCATCAGAGTGGGATTAACACATCGGCTGTTATTGGGGAACCCAGTGTTACCCAATATCACAGCAAGAAAAGGAGACACAATCCTGTTGGTCGCAGTATATATGACACCCCAATATCTACATACATACATAAATTTCTTTAATTTCATATTTCTAAATCGTCTTGATTTTAGATATATTC
The DNA here is from genome assembly GCF_026250575.1 of Diorhabda carinulata. Taxonomy (NCBI): domain Eukaryota; kingdom Metazoa; phylum Arthropoda; class Insecta; order Coleoptera; family Chrysomelidae; genus Diorhabda; species Diorhabda carinulata. The sequence continues at coordinate 10,805,233 of NC_079464.1, read as the reverse complement.
TGTTATAAAATAATTTTTTTTTATTTTAATAAAATAAGAGACCTGTTTTTTACAGAACAGACTTTTGGCGTTTAAAAACCCCAAGAGCCAATACGATACGTCAACATACAAATATTACAAACTTACTGTATTATACGCAACATATTAGAAAATATACCAAATAATGTACTCATTACCCTAAAATAATAGATAATGAAGAGACATTTTTTTATTTATTTTTAACGTGCTAGCCTACTATAGCCACTTACACAGTTGCGATAACAATATACTAATATATACAGGGTGCGGCAGCATAACTTCCTTTTTTCAAAAGTTAATAAAACTTATTGTATGAATCAGAAAATTTTTATCCGTTTTTTATAATACAGGCACATACATAAAGTTTTGTTTTACTGAGTTTTGAAGATCAAATCAGTTAGGTGACGTCCCCCATTCTCCATACACTGAGTAAACCGATTTCTGGCGTTTGTCATGACTCTTGCCAGCATAGCAGGCGTTATGTTGGCAATTTCTTCCTGGATGTTCGTCTTCAAATCTTGTAGGGTCCTTGGACGGTTCACATACACACGGGATTTCAAAAAACCCCATAGGAAATAATCACAAGGGGTCAAATCGGGAGAGCGGGCTGGCCACTCCAAATCGCCCCTAATTGAGATAAGGCGCTCTGGGAAGTGTTCCCTCAAAACAGCCATCGATGTTCTTGAAGTGTGTGCCGTTGCTCCGTCTTGTTGGAACCAAGTGTCCCCTAAGTCCAACTCATCTAGCCGTTCAGAAAGTTCCTGCACAATTGCCATCTTGTATGGATGAAAATGAAGATCATCATGAAGTATTCTCCTCACAGAACGATCGGAAAGTCCAAGGGCAGACGCATGTTTGCGCGCAGAACGCCGTGGTGATCGCAACACTGAAGTTCTAACTAACTCAATGTTCTCCGGTGATCTAATGGGCCGAGGGACTCCAGTTCTTCGTCTTGTCACACTTGCAGTTTGTCTGAACGTAGTGACCCACGTAACAATTGATTTCCGGTCCGGGACAGGGGCCAAGGGGGCTAAATTAAAGCGATTCCGAAAGGCGCGCTGGGTTGCGATCACAGAACATCCGCTCGAAAAGTAAACCTCAACGGCAAACGCACGCTCCTCACTGTTCCAACGCATGATGGCGACTGAACTGTGCCGGGACAAAACTTTATAGTCCCCCCTCTCGAACGAGACCACTAGCACTCCGTTACGACATCTACCGACTAAATGGCGAACTTTTTAAATAAGGAAGTTATGCTGCCGCACCCTGTACATATCACATTATAAAAACACAATTGTTCTATAATTTATGGTGAAGTTTCACATCCTTAAGAACTTGAAAGTACGAAGTACGAGTGATTTAGGATGTTTTTGTAATTATGTTTTATATGAAACTGTAAATTGGGAGGCGTATTTCAGACATTCAGTCGAAATGTGCTTTATCGTTAAATTGAAACTACAGCTGGTACAAATGGGTCTGGCGGTGAAAGATATTAAATCGGTTAGTCTTGAGTAGTCGATTCTTATTCTTCTTACTATGGTTAAGTTTTTCTTTTGAAACTAGATTTTAATTCCAAAAATTTGTTTTTTGGAATAATGCAACACTAACGTCGCTCATGTTTCTTAACTCATACATCAGATCATACATCTTTTTTGAATTTTGACAAATAAATCTTCCCGGTTCATCGATGGCTCCAAAATTCGTACATAACACTCCGTAAAAGCTTCAGATTTCAATAAAACAAGTTTCACTCTCTCTTAGAGTTGCGTTATAAACCCACCTATTTTCACCAAATTCAACCAAGTCGAATTTGATTGGTTTTCTGGGGCTTCATTACCGACGTCGATTCCTGACAAAGGAATCAATTATTTTTTCATATTTTTATTTTTCCATATAATCATGTTTTACTATACACGCAGACATTGATTTTCCGTTTCCAGATAGTAGGTAAAGTAAAATCTGACAAATTTTCAGACAGGAGGAAATAACTAAGCTTTTTTTGTCCATGCAAAGGAGGCTGACACTGCCCGTTCCACCCACGGAGTCGCAGCTGACGGTCGCGAGTATTAATATAAATCTCTAATGGATTTTACGAATGTTCCATTAAGCTGGCTCTTGGACTATTATTCCTGAAATTGTATTGATTCTCTCATAAAAAATTCGTAGTTTCGTCCTATTTCGGTCTTAATTATATTAATCAATAGATAACCTGGAGCATGAATATCGTATAGCGTTCAATATTAATGAAACGTTAATTGTTTACATAATTCAAATCTAACCTTGCATATATTTGAAAAATAACATAAGATGGATATGTTGTACGTAAGTCGACTCATTGTAACAGATATCATACAAATGTTAAGTAATAGTGGGGTGTATAAAATGGAATGTAGTTGAATTATCATTGTGAGGTTGATATGAATTTCGGGTATTGAACATATACAACAAATTAATTTACAAAAACCAGACTATATCAATCTTGAAATTAAAAATTAAGTTTTCGTATGTTGCTATAGGTAGAGTTAAAATTGAACAACAAAAAAAAACTCCAAAAATTACTAAATACAATCTATTTCATTTAGGTCACCTTATCATATTCAACAATAAATACATATACAAAAAATACTCAATATGTAGACTGTATGTATATTGGAAATACAGGCAAACATCTTATAGCGAGAAACTATCAGAATAATTTCTATATTTACAAATTCGCAAAACCAGCTGTCCTGTTCATCAAACAAAACGCTTGCTTATGCTCAATATTTATGGATTAATGACATAATATTAACAGAGGTATTGGTACTAAATCAACAAATTGAAAAGACAACAATTTACTTATATCTATATCTGCCATATGCCTATCCAATTGTCTTTCCTCACCTTGGGCACATAATTTATATCATTTGGTATAATTTGACAATGTGATGTATATTTCTAATGATGATGAGCCTATTTACTACAGTTAACTCAAGAAATCATATGAAGTCTGAGTTTTATTGAAAAAACTTCATTTACTCAATTGCCCGTATTATTTTTTGTAAGATTTTGTCGATATTATCAATTATACCTTGTTAATTGAATATTTTATCAAAATATAATTATAATAAATGTATGCAAATTCAAGTATGAAAAGAAATGAAACTTTTTTCACTTTTCCCTCTATTTGTTTACAATTTTAAAGATAATGAAGTAGTATTATGGTTGTTAAAACTGTTAAATCTTTGATATGAAAACCCATACTAAATCAATGAAATAAATGGGAAGAATTCAATACTTTTCAAAAATAAGTTAAATCAAGCTTCTTTTTATATTAAACATGTCTTAAAGACTTTCATCTCTGTGATGAATGTTCGATAATTATATAAATAAAAATCAAATTCCAATAAAGAAAAATTTTGCGATCGCAGTGTTACATTGAGATAGAAAGTCTTGTAGCATATCCTGATACATTCATTAGAGGAACACGCCCACGTTTTTCACTCATTGGATAGTTTGATCAAATATATCTGTAAAAGCACCAAACATTACTCAATGATCACCTCCGAGCAAACTTCTAAAACAATTATTTGCCTAGACTGTCTAACATTAGACAGAACACATAACATTATTTTGATTATAAATTTCTTGTAATTCTCTTGTGCTTTTATTATTAGCAAAAAGCCCCTATTCACCTCTACGTCAAGTAAAAATATTGAATTGGCCTCTAAGATAATTTCATTATTTCATTTTGATTTTAAATTCTTTAATTCTAATAGCTATTATTATAATAACACAATCTATCGCCATGGAGTATTTTGAAATTATCAAATAACGAAAATACAATTGATGTCGGTTAAGCAAAAAAGAAAGGAAGAAAAATGTAAATTGTTGGATATCAACTTAGATTTATTTTTATCTAAATCTTACACTCTCGAATGTCTCAATTTGTATCTGTGTGCTTGAACTCTGCGTGACCACTTAGTCAAACCATATTACACTCTTTTAGATCAATATTTCTACTATCTGTAACGAGATTTGTCAAATTTGCAGAAATAGAAATTATTTTCCTCCATTCAATTCAGGTTTTCTATATAGTACAATACAAAATTCTACTTAAATACCAAATAAAACATTCAATATACATTTTTATTTCTGAATACTAATACCAATTAAAAAGTCACCAACGGAAATATTTATTTAAAACATGAATGATAGGAGTTTGGGGAAAATTTTAATTCTGAACATTTTCTAGGTTGTTCTATACAAATAGTTCAAAAGTATTTTTTTATATTGAAAAATATTTATAGTCAATTTCTGTTAAAAATATATATCAACTCTTCAAAAATGAGGCATTCTTCACATTTCTGTTGGGTTCACATCTTTGCGTTATCTTTGGTGATTTAACTGATCTAGTATTGTTCATGCTCTGACAATAAAATAGTGGATTGAAGATATAAAGGGATCAGAGCTCAAACAATTGAGAGTTGAATAGTGGTTTCCACTAGGTCATTCACATTATTATCCATCGGAAGGTTACACTAGTTAGAAGCTTTCTCATTTAGTATTTTTTTTATTAATTTTAAGTCGATTTTGAATCTTTCGATGATAGAATAGTGAGAAATTCCGTTTTCACCTTATACATTTAAAACAATTTTCAACATAACATAGGTTAGGAGGTTGTTCAATTGTATACCACCAATCAGATTAGACTCAGTTTAATGGGCCTAGAAACATATATAGAATCGCCAAATTAAATGTTAATTTATCTATTATTGTGCGTACAATACTACGAATTAAATTTTGAGCTGTTTGAACAATGAAAAGTTCACTAATCATCTGTAAATTTTCTTCTCTTGTGTTTTACTGGCAACACTAGTTGTTATGCTTTTTAGAATTGTTGATTTTCTACTGATCTGCCTTTGACTATCCATTCTTACTAGATTATCTAATTTCTGAATTATTAAAAATAAGTTTCTCGTAATATGAATATTCTTAAAAATTTCATTTATTTCGTTCGTATCTACCCGATCAATGAATATATGTCTATAACATTCACAGATTCTATTTATCTACTTCAATTTGTTTCCATGATTATATTATGTTTGAAATGAGGGCATCCGTTTTGGTGTCTTGATAATTTTCCAATTTCATAGTATATTAATAAAGCTCGTATTTTGAGACTGCAAATATAAAGATAGAGATAATATTAAATATGGTTCTAGTCTGAAAAATTGACCAAAATATAATCTTACAGTTCTACACATCACACAAGATAAAAAATGATTTTGAGCCGCTGCAAAAAATAAGAATTCCTTTTGCACACATCAAAATTAAGACGGTTTTTGTTAAGCTCTTGTGTCAACTTGATATTTTAAGCCAGAATACTTTGTTTGAGGACATTATAATTGATAACTACAAAACAAAAAATTGATTTCTGTAGTAATTTCAACATTTATTTGAATGTAATTAACACGATTTTCACTATACTTTAAAAGAATAGTATACAAAATAAATTACAATGCAATGAAAATCATGAATTTTTTTCAAAACATACTTCATAACTTTCTCTACAATACATAAAGGATAAAGATTGGGAACTCTATATTTTATTTTTTGAAACATTTACAAGTTCCTACTTCCAAACAGTGAAATTGAAATGAGAATATCGCCAGTTGACAAAGTAGTAATATACAACAAAACATAATTCAGATAAACGATTTTCAACAAATAAAAAATATTGACAATCATTCAAATATAATGCAACTTCTCTCACAATTAATTTTGGTTTATTTCGAAATTATCGTTTTATTGCAAAAATCAAAAAATTCTAATTATAAAAACTAGCAGCAATATCCTCTAAACATATTTCAATATTCTCAGCTCCTATTTTCCTTTTATGTTAAAAGCATACAGTGTTTTATTTGGTTGGTATCTATCAAAAACATATTAAGCAGATTCTGTGGCAATATTAGTTAGTTTGTTAAGAATAACCTAGCAAAATGCTTTATAATTATAAAATCTTAGTGATTTCATGAGAAATTTTCGGATTTGAGGACTACATCATAAGAAAAAAAAATAATAAAATGGATAAAAGGTTTTACGAATTTTGGAAACATTAAGCAAATAAATATGGAGTTTCCAATGCACCGAATAATGATAATAAATTAGATGTCATACTTGAGTTTGAGGAAAACCCTCACACATCGAGGTGACAAGCATTCAGAACATTGAACGTTAGCCATATTCAGATAAAACAAAATATTAGAAGTAACTAAATGCACCCCATCCATATAAAATGCTGGCGTGGAAATTTGATAGGAAACATATTTGCATGGGCGAATAGTGGACCCGTTACATAACTATATTATTGAAAAAAGTTTCCTGATTAGTGTTTTAAGTGTCAAAATTGTTACTACATATCTACGAAAAATTGTCCTATAAAGACATCGTTTACTGGAAACCATGTCGTTCCATCTTTGGACAGTTTGTGTCCGAATCCAGGAAATCTCCAAATTGCACAGATATGTCCTCAACAAGATGCACCACCACGAATTGCATAATCTGAAAGTACGTCGAAGCCATATTTCTAACTCGGTAGATACAGAGGTGAGGATTATATATTGACCAGCACGATGTTAAGAATATTTGGATGATTTGAAAAAAGAATAACGCTTGGGATTAGGTAGACCACCCCTGGTATTTTCAATGATGTCAAAAAACTGGGATGCTGTCAATACTTTCAAAGTGGGCCAGCCTCGTAATCTCTGTTACATAAGATAGCATTAGATGGCTAGTGTATGGTCTCCTATATCAATTACACATGACTACTAGGTGGCAGCAGAACGGACGTCAAGTAGAAACGTCAGTGGCACTCCTGCGCTTATCTTTGATCTTGTAAATGATATATGTTTCATTAATAAAATAGTATTTATAAAGTCCTGACTATAATTTAACAAGTTATAAAACATGTAACAATCTCTACTTACCACCATCATGGTAAAATTTCTCAGAAAAGGCAAGAAAAACGAAAAACCTGGCATACAAATTTTTTTAATCAATTGTAAAATTTTTAGTTATTTATTAAAATTTTACAGAAAAGCATGATATTTCATGTTACATTGATAAACATGAATAATTAGAATCTATAATTTCAATAAATATATAAACTTTGTACGTAATGCTTAAAAAAATTTCAAATGAAACCTCGTTTCTTTCACCTTTTTGGGATAATTCACTATATTGATGGTAATATTTTCCCACACCATCAGAAAGCGATTTCAGCGAACAAAAAACTCACCGACTTTTAAAAAAAATCTGATATTTTGACGGAACAATTTTCTATTGAAAATGATGGGGGGTTTTTCGATGTTAAGTCAAAATAACGTGCAAAAACAAAAGTTACAAATGAAATAAATTACGGTGTGTTTCACATAAATTTTGAGGTTATGTGAGAACAGTATGAATACAAAAACTGTAGATCTTTTTATTACCCACAACTTTACTTTTTAACTTGGATAAACTGTTTTTCGCCGTTAAAAGCTCACCCCTTTCTCTTCCTGACCTCGGATCACCAGTAAATTATTTTTCCTTTCATTATTATTATATTCTCTTATTTGTCCAATGAGCTTCATCCTATTATTATTTTTTTCACCTTAAATCTTTTTTAAACGCTCCTATCCTGGTCGAAGCATTTCCATGTTACATTTACTGACGAGTAACAATAACTGGTTCAATTTAATCTATTTTTTTTTTTCGGAAACTAATATAATTCACTATTCACTTATATTCCATATGATTAATGATCACATAAAGTACAGCTGTTTGTTAAACTAGTGCCACACCTCAATTGAAAATGAACATCAAAGTTGTGCGAATTTATGCAACTGAAGGATACTATTCTCACAATCTAACATGAATTCAACTAACTGAATTTATTTATTGGTGGTCTAACGCGGCAAAAAGCTATATAATACATATGAATTCAGTTTTCAGAAAATGTTATCAATTTTTGTAACGGATATAACAAAAGTTTTCGGAAAAAATTCAATTTTTGTCAAATTTCAACTCTGTTATGGCGTACAAGTTAGAATCCGAAAAACTTTATACAGTTCAGTTGGATGGTTGTCAAAAATTGACATTGTGAATATATTTAGAGAGCAGAATAGTGCAGTGTCGACCGTTTATAAAGCAAAAAGTGAATGTGAACATGGATGACGTATAAACCTTCCAAAAAGTGGGCGGGCTAAAATTTAGACTAATGCCCAGTCAAATATATTGGTGGAATGTGCAGAAGACAAATTGAAAGCATCAACTCGAAGGATAGCTCGCCGATTTCGGGTTTCCCATATGACAATCAGTCGAAACCAAAGATAATGAAGAAATGCCCAAAATATATTAAAGATCAGTTGCGCAAAATCTCGATATCTGCCGTGGTTTAAGAAGACGTCACTTCACAAAGAACCGAGTTGTGATTATGGATGATGAAAAATATTCCACCTTATCACATTCAGAATTTAAAGTCAATGATAGATTTTACCAGATGACGTAGAAAATTGTCCCAATGAAGTGAATTATAAATCCAAAAAGAAATTTGAAGTTACGTCATATCTCAAGTAGGCATTTCACACATAAATACGTGTCCTTATATCCGGTAAGTGAAGGGTCTACCCTTGATTGATTATATCAATACACACACGACGTCTAGTCTCTTGTTAGTACGCCAGAATAAACAGAGATTATTATTGAATTTATTTATTATCATTATATTATTGAAGAGCTTTAAGCAACATTGAGTAGGAAAGTGTAAAATATTTCAAAAATTCGTTAAATTATCAATAGCACCCCAGCATATGATGCAACGCGTTAAGCAAAAATTACGCCCTTTATGTACAATTTAAATTTTGTTTCTTCTTAACTATTTGTTATTATATTGTTGTTTCGAAATTGCTCTACAAATTTTTGCTGAAAACTTTTGTTACATACGTTATTAAATAACAGAGTAGATAAATTGAGACCCAGCTCCTCTTCTCTCTAGATATATGTCTTACTAGCTTCAGTCAAATATTCTCTACATAGTATTTATTAGTTCTTCAAAGTTAGTACAGAAATAACTTAAGACTTCAGTATCTAACCTATTTGTACATTTTCTTTTATCCTTGGCCATATGGGGTGTTTTGTAACTTTACTCTGTATTGTTGATTTAAGCCCACACGTCATAATTTTTTGAACGCAATAATAAATTATGTAGTAGAAACCATAACTAACTTTTAATATTTTCTTTAAAATACAATAATATTCACACATAATAGCGTCAAAGTCATGTTTTCAAAATTAAAGTAAGTGGATGTTGCAAGCCGAGAAGAGTAATGTAGTATATATATATATATATATATATATATATATATATATATATATATATATATATATATATATATATATAAATATGTAGAACTGACTCTTTGAAATGGATATGTGAGTAAGTATAAAAGTAAAATCCATCACTGCCCCGTCAACATTCTTCTATTATTTGTGACATTATATATATTGAACCCGAGAAAGTTATAAACATATCAAATACCTATGAGATACAAAAAAAATATGTTTTATTAAGGGGGTAGTTTGTTCCATAATATTTTGATTGTTCGTTTGGTGAGAAAATACTATGCGATTTTTCTAAAGTGTTGTTAACGTATTTTACTTAGGAACTAAAACGAGGCGTTTTATAAAATTTGAGCTACAAAATTGACATTACTTTTTATAGCTTAATATCCAAAACTACCTTAAAACAAAATATAAAGCAAAACTACTCTATCTATTTATTATTTTTTGGTACATCTATAAGTATCGTATTGTCAAAAAAATTCATGGGCATATAGGTGCAATAGACGTAGAATTTTCATACAAAATTGACAATAATTGATTAAGTCAACATCAGTACATTTTTCCGAATATGTACAAAAGCTTTTAAGTAAAATATTACCTGTGATTCCACACATAACTGAGTTGTTAGAGGACGACTGACACATAAAATGTCTAAAACAGTTCTAAAAATTATTTTGGAAACAATTGGGCTTAAAAATTATGGAAAAATGTCGATAACGAAATGGTAGTAGTTTAGAACTGTTGCGATAAATATAAATAATCAAGAAATAATTTTACAAATCTTGAAGAGAACAGAGTTTTTCATTATCTGATACTAAGGCAATACTTTCGCCTTTTATACAGGTTTTCAGTTCAAAAGTAGAATTAAAAATATGTCTATTTTTACCAGAGCTGTCATGTATTTGTGTTTAGTAAAAGCAAAAAGGTAACTGTTAAATAAATGTTAATGATATATCACTGATGATTTTTTGGTACATCAACGTTATAATTGAAGATAAATGTTTATAGAACTAAAGTTGTTTCTAATATTTTCTTTAATATTATCCAGCTTACCTTTATGCCGTTAGTTTCATTAAGTTAAGCCATATTTAGTAAGAACTACATGAATATGTTCATTAAGAAATTAAGATTTTACCCTCTACAAAAATATATTACATCAAAGTCGTCAATCTCGTTACTTCCAATAATTCTAATGAGTTCTAACTCTCACAATTCAAAGCTTTTGTATATTTTTTTAGGATTCATAAAAATTTTCGCCCTTTCCAAGATCCATTGTATCAAAATAACTTTTTAAAAATATAAATCTATATTCGATTAATTAATACCTCTAGTGCGGGTTCTTTAATTATCTCTAAAGCCATAACTAGAGATAAGCTTTTTAATGAATATTCAACAATTATTATTTTCAACTGTTATCTATTTCTTTATATATTTTTTTGACACGCCGGTTATAGGCCATTGTTCTATGACAAAAATAACTATATAGTGAAGTTCATTCAAAAAAGTAATATGTAATTAAGTTTGGAAGCCTGTTATAGAATTTATCGCGAATTTCCTGGCTACAAGAAGAATAAACTTATTCACAACCATACCCTTGAAGCCATTCTAGCAGGTAGCTGATTCAATTTGATGCTATTAACAATATCAAGTAGAACGAACCGTCTCTATCCTGTTATATATACTTAACCTTTAAGACCCAATATGCCTTTCAGAGAACAAAAAAATTCATGTAGCTGAGGCTATGAGAATTCAATATCATAAATATTATTAACAATCATTAAATCATGAACAGGAGAATGATGTTTTGATATTTCCTTATACATTTCATATCTATGTGTTAACCTTGGATTTAAACACAAAACAAGTGGTTTCCGTATGTATTTGTAAATATTTTTTATTCAAAATGTATCTCAAAAAATACATTTCAGTACATGTTCATGAATCATTCTAAACAGATTCGTGTTTAGTGTACTCGTACTAAACCATTTTTCATTACTCAGCTTGTTATTTATATCGATGTTTTTGAAGAAAATTGTGTACATTTTTTTAAGCCTCAGTATTCAAAGAATTGAATCTGTTATTTGTAATTCAGGTTGGATAATCGAACATAAGTCGATTTCAAGATTCGTTACTTAGTTGGATAAAATCAGAACATAAAAATAAAAATAGCACATTCCAAGCATAAAATTCCATGTGAACTGAAATTGAAAATTCAAAGTGTTGAATTCTATCAACTAATTTCATCCGCGAATTTTTATTGAAACGTATTTATACTCCTAATACATCTCTGGTTGATTCGATTTTTAACGTAAAATCGATTTACTTTCTTACAGACTAATACGTTTTGTTCGCAGTTCTGATTCCGAATCAGTTTAGAGATCAATCGCATGAGCACTTTCAAAAATTGTTGTTTGTCGGTCGATTAATTCTACCAACTCTCCCTCACCCGAAAATGGCAATTTTTAAAGTGTACATGCGATCGGTCTTTAAGCTAATTCGGAAGCAAACCCAAGCAATAATACTCAAAATATCAAGACAAGCACACATATTATCAATATCGAATGAACTTTACTATGTATACATTAAATGTAGGTATTGAATCTGTGTTGTAAAACGTTACCTATATCACAGATAACTCGCTGAACGACTGTAATTCATAATATCAACAAGTTGATTAGGCCCAACAAATCTGTAAATGAACTTTTATATAGAAATTCTTCAGAAAAAAAATTTTTTAAAGATAGTACCTATATATTTTAATCTTCAAATCAATCCAGCATCAATGCTAATTTTTTGTCTAAGTGTGAATATTGATACATATCATAACCATATCCGTCTAATTTTTTAGCGCTCAAAACAAAACGTAGCTCTATAAACATGCTGAAGAGTACTCTTGTATATTTTATAAAATGTAATAATATTATGCTAATACAGTTGGATTTCAGAACACCGAAATCAGTTTAATTAACTTTCAAATTATTTCAATACTTTATATCAGGGGTGCTCAAACTTGAACTGCTGGCGATCTACCTCAATATTTTTAGACTACTTACGATCGACTCTGAGAGGCTGCAAGTATGTGTGATGCAGGGTTGTCGTACATACACGATACACCCTACCTACCTAGGAAGGGTGTACCGTAGCATATATAGATATTAGCTTTCTGCACAATATAGGTACATTATTTTAGTCAAGGTTTGGGTTAGGTTTAGTTAGGTTCTTCTCTACAATATCAATGAAAAAACTCATAGTTATTCAAAATTGCGAGTTTATTGGTTGTTACAAAACAAAAGAGTTACATATGGTGTTAAACCTAACTAAAGAGTGGCTTTGGATGTTGAAGCTGTTATTTCGGGCAATAATTCTTGAAACCTTTGTAGGAACTTTCCGCGACTCAACCACCTGACGTCTGTGTGAAGAATTAAATCAGTGTGTTCAGCTGACTCCCTATCTTCCAACTGCAACTGAAAGAGCCGCCGTTGCAAGCTACGTGCACGGATGGAATTCACAATTTTTGTTGCAATGCCCATAATTTCCTCAGTGTTTAAAACTTTGGAACACAAAACTTGTTGATATATAATGCAATGGAATGAAAAAAATGAAGGGAATTCTTCATTAGCTCGACACAATGCCACAAAACCGTTTTTGTTTCCAGTCATTGCTGGTGCTCCATCGGTTGTAATGCACACTAATTTATATATTGGTATGTCGTAGTTTTTTACAAAATTAAAGAAAACTTCATATATATCTTCGCCACGGGTCTTCCCCTTCAGAGGAATGATTGTCAAAAATTCTTCCTTAGCCGACATGTCATTGAATACTATCCGAATAAAAATACACAGCTGGGCAGTGTCTGTCATATCGGTGGATTCGTCGAACTGTAAAGAAAAGTATGTACATTCCATAATATCATGTTTTAGTTTATCTGCGATGTCCTGACTCATGACTTCAATACGCCTTGTGACAGTCGGACGAGATAACTGAAGTTCTCTAATAGCAGACATGATTTCTGTTTTATTTTTAAAATTTCCAAATAAAGTCTCACCCGCTTCAATAAATGCTTCCTTCACCACCGATCCATCTTCGAATGGTTTCTTGTGTTTCGCCAATATCGTAGCAGCTTTTGATTGTTTGGCTGGTCTTGTGAACATGGGTTGTTCTTTTTTCAAACAAGATATAAAATCACTTAATTTTCGTTTTCTTAATTCACTCTGTGGCGGAAAATCCTTTTGATAGTTTTTATGAACCGTTTTATGATGCCTCTCTAAGTTACCACGCTTAGGTATTGCAACTGACGCACGACAAATAACACAAATGCACTTATCTTTCACCATACAAAAGAAAAATTCTTCCTCCCAATCCTTATTAAAATGATACGTTTTAGATTTCTTCACTGCACTCATTTTCCACTATTTAATAATAAACTTTGTATTGACGTAGTATCGCTATCAAGTTACAATTCAGAATGACTCCAATTCATGCAGGCGCAACATTTATATCGGCGTGAAAGAAAGTCTCGAATGTTCCCGTCAAACGCGCCGCCCGAAACTAGACAGTACAGTCTAAGTCTAGAAACAACGCGGCTTTTCATTGACAAGTGCCGCGCGTTCCTTTGATAAAGCCGCCTTTTGCCGCAAGCAGTGTTATTTTATTACGTAATACATTTTTGTAGTTTAGTTACCTACCTACTTATTAAAAATTTTTTTCTTCTCGAGATCTACTCACAAAGCACTCGCGATCGACCGTTTGAGCACCCCTGCTTTATATTATATATGAAAGGGTTTCATTTTAAAATTTATTTTCTGATTTTTTTTAGAGGCTATTTAGATTCATTTTTGTAAATGGGACAATTTCTTGGTACTTCAAGCGATAAAAATACGGCACTAAAAAAGCTCGTTCAAACATGCGAATTGTATCTATTTATACTTAATCAATACGTTTAGCGCTCCTATTTGAAAAAATATTTCTTTCAGAATGAATTGTACGTGTATGATAGAAGGACACTCATATATGTAATGGAATGACTGAATTCTTATTCATTAAGAGCAAAAAAAATTAATAACATATGATTTTGCAGAAATATCAGAAGAGTATATCGTGACATACTTTATTAATTAAATTGTACTTGTGATGCTTTAAAATCTTCTGTTCGGCGTTTTAGTTAATTCTTCCAACTCAGTTAATTTTTTCAAAGTAATGTAACATGTAAGTACTTCATTCAAATTGTCTTTAATTCTATTTGAATTTTGGCGTAGAATATGTTCATTTGTAAAAGTTAAATGAAAAATTATTGTAATTGAACGCAAAATATAAATTCTTATTGAAACTACTGTTTTATGGAGGGTAAGGAAAAGGAGAACAATCTGTGTATGTGAAATGTATACGTCGAAATACAGTAACTTTAAGAAAAACACATTATGATTGTCGCATCCAGTATACATAAAATTGTTCTGAATATTGAAGTTTCGAATAATTAAAGTATAAATTATAGTGAATCTGCTTTTTTTCTGAAGAAATTCTCCTATCCCAATTTGGTAATAATACAAAGCTCAAAAAAATTCGTTTGATCTATAAAATATGCATATCTACATTAAAACCCCATCATGACCTAGGGTCGCGGTGAGGTTCATCTTCAGACTCTTCTTCCCTGAGTAGGGGACTGCCGTCAGAAATTTTAGATTTGCTGCCCCTTTGGCTACCCTTGTGATGATTAACCTGGAAATTTGGTACAAAATTACCACACGGTGTGCATGGTGCTGATCTTGATAACCAACTTCTTGAAAACACTGAAATAAAGTAAGAATGAATGAATTTCTTATTTCGTAGACTCTTTTATATGTTTTTGTTGCTAATTTTTTTTTAGGAATGTGATTGTGGCAATGAAAAACCCAACTAAATTTTTTTCAGTACATATTCCTAGTTTTCGGATACCAATGTATTCATCGGGAATTAAATAAATAAAAATTGTGGTATCTTAATTTCGTATTAAATATGAAATCCGTATATTTAAAAATAACAGACAAAATAACAGTAAAATAACAGACAAAATAACAGTAGACATCAATAACATCGATGTCTACTGTTAATTAATTCATGATTTTTCAATACGGTTTTATTTTTGATTGAATTATTATTTTTTAATATATTTTTTAAATATTGAGGTGTCTTTCCTTGAAAACAACTTCTTTTATTTTGTGCTCGCTGATGGGGGAGGGGAAATGAACCGTAGCGTACTCTCTTGGTTCTTTAGTACAACTAATACGTTTATAAATATGACGGTAGTTAATAGTACGGGCTATGACTTCCAGCCAATCACAGAACAGCATTGACATTTGATATAACGTAGTAGAAGCGTATTTGATCAACAACTTATTTGTTGTAGCAATGTAGCATGTGTTCAGTTAGAAAGAAGCTTTTTCGTTTTATTCACGTACAGACCTATTCAGATACCTGAAATGAGTGTGTTGTATTTAGTGTCAAATTGGGGTCAGACAATAAAAACGTAAGTATATAAATAGTTACTAATCTGTATTTCTATATAATACATAAAAGGGAAGTATTGGTTAATTATGTTAGGTTTGCTCTTCCTTTTGATGCTCAATTAAAAACTATCTGGCTAATCTCAGCCGGTTTTTTGGGCAACATAACAGGAAATTCGAAAATATGGCTAAATGTTTCAGCTCTTTGTTTGGAGTTAATAAAGGGTGCGGTGTAAGTAAGGTATTTTTTTATTTTTCTTTAAGTTCAAAAATACATAAACTATTCGTGGACTTCGCAGTTTTTGGAGACTCCACCGATAAATTGTAGTTTCCACCACAAGCACCACTCCAAAAAATCGTTCAAAAACTAGAAAAAATTGAAGGTAGGTATAAGAGAAGTTGTAAATGTCTATATAACTATCTTTATTAATATTTGTAGACATAATTGCGAGTACTTCATTCGGCACTATTGGAGTATATGGACTCTTCAAAGACTCCATTACGTTTAATGTAAACCTTCAAATTTCCACACATATTGTGTGAGGAGCATACTCCATTTTCCTTTTTTTGTGTCACAGAAACTGCACTTGTGGCTTAGTGCCTAGATTCCCAAGCTGTCGATGAAGTACCGGTTCCAGTTGGACTATCAATAGGTAAAACACGTAACAATAATTAATTTCTTTTTTGTGATGACCATAATACGTTTAAAAAGCAAACTAACTAGCTAACTAAATGAATAGAGTTTGGAAAGGCATATATGAAAGATTCAAACATGGTTGATCTCTTGTTAAAAACAGCTCTCTGATTATGTATTTATCTACTGTCGCCTTAATGGACACTTCAAGACATTAGACTCAGTAAAACATAATAGAGTTATATCATTCAAAATCTTTTTGGTTGATCCAACTTTATTGATTTGTTTCGAAAAATAACTGGACGAAAGATATGAATTTAAAATTTAAATTTGTAATATGCCGCCAAAAGTAGAAAGGAAACTGTTGTTCCATGTACGTTTAATACCGCTAATGAATCAAGAGATGGCGCTGAAACGAGAATAGGATGTAGTTGATCTATGAGTATCTCATTATCAAAATAACTAACTTTTGAATTTGATTGATTGGTTAGATTAGGTCAGGTTACGTAGGTAGCACCGTCACCATCATTATCAAATAAAATATTTTATCCGTGCTGTAAAAAAATACATAATGTATAACTTACCGTTTGAAATACTTTTCAATGTTGTTGGAGTTTCATCGCACAAAGGCATATAAAGCGTTTTTGATTTCACTTTATGAAAATAGTTTCTTGCCTGCTGTTGATTAGCTTGAGGCTGTGGAGGTATTGGACTTTTTTGTTGGGGCAATTGTTGAATTTTGTCCAATAATTCTCTCATTTCAACAGTGGGACTAGTCGCTCGCGGCGGAGATCCTGGTGAACCCATATTTGCTAAACTGCTAATATCTGAACCTGAAAATGAACAAGTAAAAATTCGTAAAATCAATAGAAAAGGGCTCTCTTCCACCAACTTCAACCTCGCACTTTCCATTTGTCCAAACAACTTTGCGTTCCAGTAACAAGCCAAAGTGGATTGACTCTACAATAAAGCTTCATTCATTATTTCCTATTCAAACTTGACATATTTATTGAAAAGCTTATTTTCAATTTCTATATTGTACTAGAACAAATAATTTTCAACGAAAATTCTATTGAAATCAAAAAAATAATGAAAGAAGTCTATTATCAACAAAACGAAGAGAGTTATTTAGATTGACTAGAAAATAAGTTCAATTTATATTGCTATTAGGTAAATTTTTAAATAGGTAACCGTACAACCCAACAAAGTCAGAAGTAAGACTCGATCTTCATCCCTATCAATGCTGCTACGTCCCTTTACTATTGGCTAATCATTTTCAATTATATCAAAAATAACCATAAGTATTTCTTCATACACTTTTTGCGTATCACCTTTCTTAGAAACAATGATTGAGTAGACAAAAATATATCTAAAAACTCTCAATTCGCTATTATGATTCATGGTCCTGAAAAATGTCTCTGAGAAAATGTCTTGAGAATAAATTGTAGGTACTCTGTACCTACCAAAACAAAAATGATTTCAATACAAAGTTCAATGTTCACAAAGAATTGTCTTCAATAACCGACAATAAAGCCAATTTTTTCCTCAATTCTCTCTTCCTGTTAACTAATCAACTGAATCAAAGAGGATTCAAGAGGATGAAACCATTTGAACTCATATGCACAGACTGTGTGTATATGGCACGAGCACCACTTAACTAGTAATAGTTAGTATATTTGGTAAGAACGTCAACAAAGGTATATATTTTATTCTCATCTAGCGCATATTTTTCACACCATATTAGTGTTATTGTAACACTCTGACCAACATTGAGTGTTGTTTTATTATGTGTATTCATGCGTACTTGTAATATTACAATGATGTTCTTAATATGCAAGGATGTCAGTCAGTTCCCTAAAATATTGATGTAGTTCATGACCGACAAATTGCGCTAAAACGGATATCTGAAGTACTGAATATTTCATACGAATGCGTTGTTGACCAAAAGCGTTCGATCTGTACTCGATTTGAAAACGAGACTTCTTAAACCGCTGTTAATATGGATGAGACTTGTGTACATTTCTACGATCCAGAAACAAAGCAATAATCGATGGAATGGCGACACTTTGGTTCTCCAAGACCTAAGAAGTTTAGTGTCCAAAAATCTGCTGAAAAAGTTCTTGCTTCAGTTTTTTGGAATTGCCATGGAGTAATCATGATTGATTTTTTGGATAAGGGTAGCAAAAAATTCGTGATCTAGAGTTTGAATTATTAGAACACCCCCCTTATTCACCAGATATGGCTCCGTCTGACGTCGTAAAAGGTCGTAAATTTTCTTCCAACGAGGAGGTAATAAAAGCTGTGAAGGTCAGGATTACCGAACAAGAAGAAACTTTTTTTAAAGGTCTAGAGACGTTGCAGGTTTGCTGTAATAAATGTATTCAATTAAGAAGAGAATTTGTTGAGTAATAAAATATTTTGATATTAGTTAAGTAATGCCTAAACCGGATTTAGGAATTCCTAAATGAAATTTGCGTTGCACCATACGCTAAGTAATACTTAACAGTTGTAAGAAATACCTAACTTTAGGACAACTGTCAACCTTTCCTAAAGTTTTTAGGTGATACTTAACCGCAAAAGTTCGTTTGTTTTGTTTGTAGTCGTTGCTGACTTGAGTGTCTTAAAATTATTTTGTATTTGACTTATTGGGTTCTATTAGAGAAAATATACGAACTACCCGTTTTCTAGATCACTTTGACAGATTAGATTCTTCAGAATCTGATAATGAAGAGCTGCGAGAACGTATAATTCGTCCACGGGGGAATTTATTTTGATACTCTTGAAGAGATTGATGTTTTTCGACGTTTCCGAATAAGCAAAAATACCGCTCTGCAAACATCGGAGAAAATAGAACGAGTTCTGGAATTTGAGAGTGATAGGTAAGTTGTTAAATTCATAATGTTATTAAATTTTATGTTTTTCTTTCATTTTATATGCATAATTATAAATACTTTTAAGAAACCAACCATTGTCTCCCATGATACAATTGCTGCTGACGCTGCGCTTCTATGCTACTGGAAGTTTTTTAATACAAGTTGGAGACTACTTAGGTGTAAGTGCTTGTACAGCTAGGCGTGTAGTAAAAGCAGCTATATGTAGCATATGCTAACATGCTTGGTATATGTATATGTATATATACAGTATATGTAGCTATATGTATAGTCTTTTTAATGAGTACGTATTCTCTATCACGTTCTTTATGCCATAGTTAAATGAATATGTATTATTTGGAGTATTTTCCAAATTAAGTAAATTCTTACAGTTATGTCTGTAAGTTTTTTTTATAATATTGCTCAATACAATTGTCTAAACTGAATGAATTTTTTTATCTCCTTTATTATCTCCAAGAAATCCATAACACCTTTCAAAATATCTGAAAATCTATTTGACAATTAGTTTATTTTTTGGGAGATTGAGATTAGGTTAGAGTGGTACGTATTTACCGGGTTTTTGTGTGTTTGTTATATTTTTTTTCTTAGCAGCTTAGCCATTAATCAAGACTATTGTAGAGTTGATTTAACTGTTATTGTTTTATTTTTAAAGATCGTACTTTCTATTCTAAGATCCTAATACCAGGTTATGCCGTGGCTATATGCAAAAACACAAATCGAAATACCAAAGAAACAGGTATTAAAACTTTGGATTTCCAAAAAATAAATACTTGGCGTCAACTCAAAAATTTTCTATTTTTGCCCAATAATTATACCTATTTTATATTGTTGTCGATTCCATTGTAAAATTGCAAACAAAAACTGTTTCAGTCTGGTTGGAAATTTACATATATATCATTCTAGAAATTGTTCTGATGTGTTTTGTAATATTTAGATACGATACCACATATTTACGTGTTCCATTCATTTTAAAAAAGAAAGTTCCATTTAATGCAATGTATGTAGGATTAAAAGATTGTTTATTTACCCACATATGATTTGCTGAAATAAATAAATAAAATTTACTCATAATTTATCAGACATAATATTTTGAATTGAATATTTTCAATTGTGGTCTAATAATATTTTAAAAACTGTGCATTTATGTATCCTTATAGAAAGTTTCCTTATCAATATTTTTATCTTTATGTTTATATCAGGACGCGTAATAATTTTATACTTAAATTTGCGAACCGAAATATAAAACACAGTTATTCTTCAAAAAATCGATGAAACACAACTTCAAATTAAATCATTTCCAACATGTTATCATATGTTACGTATAATGTGAACAAATTTATAATTTAAAAACAAGTAAAGATCTAACTGTTAATGCGCGATGCTAAATTTGTCCGATATTTCAATACATCATATCTCAAAAACACAAGAATTCTAATAGTTTTACCTATACTGTTAGTAACACTATACTGAAGATCTTCGGGTACAGTCTGGATAGGATTTTCAAAGTGCGGAACGCTACTCGGTAAGCACACCGATAGATTCAATAGATCAGAAAAGTTGGGATCATCTTCTTGACTTTCCGAATCTTCCTTGGTTATTTTGTGTCTCTGCAGCTGCTTCGTTTTTGTGGAAGCGATAGCCGGAACATCACAGACATTTTGACTTTTGTTTTCTATTCTACCTACAAAGTAAAAAATATAAAAAAAATAAGAGCAAATTCATCAAACATGTCGTATTAGCACTTGCTAGAGGTTATCGTATTTGATCATCACAATTTAAATAATAGCTGCTTCTTAGGACGTATGGAACTTAACACATATAGAAACATTAAACAAGTCAGAATAGAATCCAGATGTAAACAAAGAAGTTAGTTTTACACCTAACCCGACACCTGTCGGAATAATTCTACTAAAGATATGGAAAAAGTTGATTCGATTTTCAAAGGTTTCTGAAATCGCGAAAAACGCCAGATTTTGTGATTAAAAAAATTTTTGGGACGAGATCAATGACTAGATATTCGCGAAGAAGACAAGAAAAGTTAAGTAAATTAATAAGAGGGTGGCAACAATTGGATCAGTCAACCATTATCAATAAACAAATTTTGGATTCATTACATTTGACGAAGAGCCAAGAATATCGAAGCTCTTACAAATCCAAAATTTTCTATTGCATATAAAATTATGAATGTGTCTACTAGAATGTAGGTATATATACAAGTCGGCTAATTCAAAAATGCAGTCGGCCCATTGTGACAAGTAATTGTCGGGAAGTGTACAAAAGTTATGGGGAAGAGAAATTTCTGAAAATTATTTCTGATTTTCCACAATGGCCACCAAGGGACATAATCACCTTCTTGATTTTTTAATCAAACGTTTAATTTGAAATTTTAATTTCAACTGATGCTCATTTAATTAAATTGAATATTTCTCTTCTGTCAAATTATGTTATTAAAAAAACTTTATGTACTTTGAAAATTAGTTATAAATTATTATAGGTACCAAGCAATTGATAACTAACTATACAAATTCAAAAAAAAGAATCGCACTATTAATATTAAACTTTTCAGGAAAATCAGGAAAAACTGCAATAAAAACAGAATATAAACCGACGGTAAATAATAAAAACATATGGCTTGAACTTGATGATCTATACCACGTCTCAACACTATCTCATATAAAGTTACTAGAAAAACCGTTGCGACTAAAAAAACCAAGAGAAAAATGGTAGTCAACGACGATTTTCTTGCAACGACAGTTGAAAACGGAATCACGGAAGTATTAGCTTTTTTCACCAAACCAAACAAATCAAAATAATGCTTATCAAGGAATAAGTAAATTTAAATTATTTTCAATATTGGACTCAATTAACTTCATAGAAAATTAAATAGATCACCTTTTTTACTGAAGTAAATCACTTGATAATATTTCTATTCATCGTCATGAACGACAACTACTCATTCAAAAATTCTATTTCTCAAGAACCTGAGTATGTTAGGTATACCATGCGTAAGATTTAACAATAGATTCTTGTAATTGTATATACCGACCTTTCGGTAATTTCTTGTAGGTGCATTGTGTGACTATGTGTGTTGTACCTGTTCTGGTAATACCTAATTCATTATTTGGCACTGTTGAACTAGATGTATCCAAGGTATTATTCGTTGTGCTATTTTCGACGTAGCAAGGATTATTTCGTATTGAGAGAACCTGGTGCTGTGGAAGCTGTTGCTGTTTTGGCGATGGAGTTCTCAATAATTGATGTGCTGGAGTAACTGGTGCTAAGCAAGGAGTGCTTGATTGAGAATATAAACTCGGATTGGGACTTTCTGAATTCTGTTGTAGCTGAAAAATTCGGTTTTATTAAGTAAACTGTTTATTATCTAAATGCTATGAATCTAAGCTAAGGGGTTTTAATGGTTAATAACACATAAAGAAAATCGAACAAAATTAAGGTAGTTTTGAAAAAACATTTAGTTCAAAAAGTAAGAGAATGTTCGATAATTATCGGTTCTCGATATTTTTAAAAATGTTTCAGTCCCCATTCACTTCTCTGTGAATGAAATTCACCAATATTTGATTTACTTTCTTTATTTTCTTATACTCCATTAACTTATGATTATGAGTTAAATGTAAAATTGAAAACGTAGTGTCATACCTAGTAAAAATTATTAGAGAAATGTTGAAGCATATAATCTTGATAGGTAGCAGTCCTTTATGTTCTAAGTTTTCACATTCGTATGGGATAAATATCTATCTATAATTGTGGCGATTAGCATAAATTAAGCTTCAGTATAATGGAGATGTGGATCTATTTGCAGTATAGTTTCATATTGTAATCTGTAATTAAAATCTACAATTCTAAAAATTGCAGATTACCTGCATGAGATCAACGAATGGTTCTGGATTATTCTCGATGAGGATACCTAAGAAACTGAACAACTAAAAATCAACACTAATCTGTATTATAGAAATAAGTCCACATGTTGATTTGATTTTTTTCTTTTGGAAAAATTAATATTCGGGTACCCCAAGTATGGAGTTTGTTGATTCTTGCTGAAATTCAAATTGGTATAAATTTTTGTTGGTTAGATAGCATTGAATTTTTCCGAAAACAAATAGAATAGCAACAAGAATCAACAAACTTCATATTGATGTCACGTGTCTATTTGAATATTGATTTTTGAATTATATGAGTATGATACTTTTCGAAAGAAAACCAATTTTTTTATCTTAATTTCAATCCCGATTATGAATACATAAATAAGTATTTGAAAGCTCGGAATATACATATTAAACGTTTAAATATTTTCTTCAACCATTTACGTATATATTATATTTTCAGCGCATTTTTTACAAAAAAAGCGACAACAAACGCAAACATAACAATCAGTTGAGCAAAAATAATTGGTTACCAAATTGAAATTTTTATTTATAAATCATATTTTTTTATTTCATAAACCAATTATTTTGAGAATCGTCAAGAAATAATGAGGATAAAATTATTAAATAAATGAAATGTACACTTCTTGTTTCACTTTGCCACTAAGAAAACGACACTTTACATAATTTTTATTTGATACTTCTTGAAATATTCCATTAAATTATTAATAGTTACAAGTCTGACATATTTCACTCAAATTGTCCATCATTGATAACTGTTTTGTTCCTATTTTCTAAAAATTCTCTTTTTTTTGTATTTGATTCTGTATTAAGAATTCTTAAATTTTTATAATTGAATGTATTTTTTTTCTATTTTATCATTTTGTTAATGCTATTTTATTTTTTCTTCCATATTAATGAATTTTCAATCTTTTTTCCAATATTAAGATGAGGTACTTTGGTACACAATATTATTTCTTTTGTTTTTGGGTTTTCTAGATTTTAGTTTAGTGGAATATTTTGATTATATATGACTTGTTCTATTATATTCATTTAAATAATTTGTTAGTTGTTGTGAAAGTCAATAATCGAACTCCATAATATGTGCTAAAAACATACGATGAATGAATTTTAATAATAGAAATTATTCACGCTGCATACGATTGATCTAGATGGGCCCTATCTATATACAAATCATATTTTGAGATAATTGAAAACAAATTTTAATCTGTTTCAGTTTGTCAATCAGCAACTATATACGTTCTAGTGGATAATGTGAACAGCCAGCTTTTATTTACTTTCCCATACATCCACTCATTGCTCGCTAATAAGAAATGTGATAAAAGTCATTCCAGAAAAAACCTTCTAATATGCTTTTAGTCATGGATTCAATATTGGGATAAGTGTATTACTAGTCAAGGGCTGATATTAATTCAAATTCGTATTTTTCTCACAACTCTAAATTCTAGGTTCTCCATACATGTTTTAATTTTTTTGTACTAGTTCGCCATATATCAATTTTTTTAAATCACATTTTTATTGACTACAGGGCAGTTTTCTTTCGAACTTTAATCAAAGTCTAGGTCTCTATTTTCTGAACCACTTCACTCCTAGGTTTAAAAATGTGACAAGACATTGACGGGTGAGGAGATTGACATGTCATTTGGTGTTTTTGATGAAATACATATTCATTTTTCTTATTGGCAAATAATAATTCTGTTTATTCACGAGTAAGTTACATGTAATGGAAAGTATGAGATAAAATATCCAAACATTATAATTTATAGCAATATACCCACTATTCAGACGAAAAACATTTTTTTCCTATATTGTTGGTTTTTGGATAATCGAAAGACGAAAGAGTGTTCCAAAGAGGAATTGGATGATTCACACAAAAAATCTTAAATCGCTTAATTTTCAAAACGAAGTAACCAAAAATCGTTACTTTCATAATTCTCAATTGTTGAACTGTTGAGAAAAAATTGTCCAAGCAAACAAGATTGGATTATTTAAAGACTTTATTGGGTGAACTTCGAGTGACAGACTTAATTTCAATTGTCTGGATTCTTACCTGAAAGTAATCCCTGCTAGATGTAGAAGATGCAGAACGTGGTAAATTTCGTTGATTTAGCGGTTGTTGTGCATTTTGTATTAGATGTTCAGTTGTTATCTCTTCTAAGCTACCCATATGAGAATAAGGAGGAGGTATAATAGAGTTCGCCTGGAATCGAGAGTAAACATGAACGTTAATAATTTTTGGTTATATATGAGCCGTCTAAAATTTATCAAGTATCAACCACATGTAAAAACCGAAATAAACCGTTTCAATTCACTTTATTGTGTCGCTTAGATTCGATGTGAATAGTATAAGTTTTATTTCAAGTGTACCTTTAATGGACCATTTTCAATTTTGGTGGATGAAAGGAAATTTCAAATATCAGTTTCATTTTATCAGACTCTCTTAAAATGTCCACCCTGACCATATCGATAACAATTTTGCATGTGTAGTTTCAGGTACATACACAATTTTGTTTCGTTTATATTTTCAATCCTTTTTTACTTTTCCTAGAACAAGCTATTTAAAAGCATATTATAACCTAATGCTGCTTAAATGATTATACCTCCGATAAGCACATTATTTGAATATTTTTGATCATTTAAAAGTTTAAAATACTCATTCATCGTAAATTGAAATCTTTCAGATTTCAAGAAACCTGTTAGTAATACATTATTTTGCACCGCTAATAAGATTTCGTGCTGCAGGTGGTGCTGCTTACACCAAGCAAAACAAATCAGTTATGAACGACAAATATTTATATATTTTGCTTATGGGTCCTAGATCGAGTCGCAGAGGAAGAACTTTAAATTAATATTGTCACTAATATGGTCACTGAAACAGAATCTAAATTCCACAATAATAGTCTAGTGAACAGTTTTAACTTTCATTATTATGATACTGAAAATAGACATTTGTTCCATACCGTGGGCCATCATTATAGATGAAACATAAATGTGTTTAGTGAGATTGTGGAAATCCCGTAATGGGTTCCTATTTTTTCAATAGTCGTGACTAGTAATACTTTAGCACATTTTCAATTAGCTGTAATAAATTATCGAAAATAGAATATTTCCATTTTTATCGATGCAGTTTTCGGATTTCATTTCATGGAGGCAAGTTAAAAATATAAAACACTCCACCGACTTCTTTTGATAATAGATAAGGTATTTGCTACAGTTACAACTGTGACACATTAGACTATCATTTGATGCTACATTCTGTAATGAGGAAATGTTAATTCAAAAACCTGTATTTATTTTTTTAACTGTTTTAATACTATGAGTCATTACTTTTTTGTTTATCTAGTAGTTAAAGTACAATTCCTGATATATGACAATAATTATCTTGATTAATTAATTAATCATACCTAATGTCTCTAATTCTATTCAAATTTGGTCTTTATCAAAATTCCCAAACTTAAAAAATATATTTCTGTAAAATTCACATTATTTTAATATAGTACCTCGTTAACAGCGTTGCATAGAAAACTGGAGCTTAGGGAGTCTATCGTACTGGTTGCCGACAGTGACCCTAAAAAATAAACGGTTTATTGTTAACTTGAAACTCAATAAATAGCAAAAATCATTTTCTTGTAAATATGTGAAATATTGCAAAATATAAAGGGCCTACAAGATGTAAACTAGCTGTGAACGACAACTTCATTCACCAATGTATGCAATGTACATAATTAGGAGTGCCAGAAACTTACAACAAGACATGAGAACCGAAATAAAAATAGCCTTAAGATTCTCTGGCTATGCGGAATCTCATATGGAAAAACAAATATATATCCACCGATAGTAAAGTACGCATTTAAAAAACAATCGTAACATCTATACTCACATATGCAGGGGAAGCTCGAAGCGCAAAAAAACAAAAGCAAAGAACATGATGAGTTCGGCAGAGAAGAAAACATTAACAACCATTGAAGAAGTCAGTCTAAAGACCAAATAAGAAGCAAAACTATAAGAGAAAATTTGAAAATTCCGGATATTGTATGAGACGACAATATTGGAGAGACCGCGTCGACAGAATGATATGAGATCGATGGACTGAATGGGCAAAAAATTAAAAACCGTGAGCAGTTGAGGGTAGTCATTACAAACTTTTTTTAATAACAAGAATTTTGTGAAATTCTATTTAAATACGTACTTACCGGCAGGCCTCACGATGAAATTTCTAAAATACTGTACCATCAAATAGCCAGTAGAACTGTTGTTACTCTTTGTTACTGGTTCAGCATTATAGCTAATAACTAGAGGGTATAAATCAGGTTTGGAGGTCACCTGAAATGAATAAAAATAATTGTTCATCCTCAGAATGATTGGATATTGTTAAATCGAATCATACAGTAAATAATAATGAGAAGTATTATATATTATTCTCTTTAAATGTGTCAGACACGTCCAATTTTAGGATATGTTTATGAAAAAAAAGATATTTATATGGTAATGAGCAAATACCTCGGAATAAGGCGGCGGTGCTTGATGGAAGCTATTACATCTACTATATTGAGGTGGAGGGCAACACGAAGTAACTGAGTCTTGTTCAGAAGCTCTTTCATCTCGACTATGATCCTTACAACAGAATCTGCCTTGATTGTGCTTCCTCCAAAGTGAGCAAGCGCAGAGAATACCAGCTACCGTTGCTGTCACAGCAAGCCAGAAATACCTAAAACATTAGTATAGCATGATAAAAAAAACAAAACTTTTTAAACTGAACTGGACAGGACAGAAAAGATGTTGACTATTCACTATATATTCTATAAAACAATCTTATTCAACAGAATAGGAGCTGATAAAGGAGATATCCACTTTTGTTAATGGAAATAGATTTATTATATCGATATATTTGCAATATAGTGCAAATATATCGACCAATATAAATATAAATAAATTATATAAATCTTCATGTTATTATAATGCAACTGGCAAATATTGAAGGAATAAAAAATCGCAAGATACAAATCATAAACTAGGAATGAAGAACGAGGCATACAAATTAAAAACATAACATATAGAAATTTTGGGAGACTGAAAGTGAAAAAAAAAATATTAATGAGAAAAAAAGAGGTAAAGTAAGCAGGTAACTTAAAACGAACGCTACGGTGATATTATGTAAAATCAGGACGTTGGAGGAAAATGGCTTGAAATTGAGTATTCGAAGTAAAACCAAGAAAGGTAGGAAAAGTAGTGCAGAAAATAAATAGAAATGAAGAATGAGGGATTGTGGCTAACAAAGAAAGCTAGTTACTGTCTAGGGGGAAAATAATACAGATAGAGAAGAGAATTGAAACGAAGGACGTATAATTGGTTGAACCTTGCCACAATTAATTACAGAATTAGTCAGAACACAATGTAATTTGAAAAATGAGAGATGACAATTTCGAGGCATTACTAAACCAGAAAAAGTAATACGAAAATTAAGAATAGGATAGTATACAAAATGAAATAGCACTGGAAAATAATGGTGGTGATAACACAGTGGATGAAATATCAAAAAATCAAAGTAACCATTTATTCTGGTAATATGTCAATAAAATTGATCGGTATTTTTTGAATGTGATAGGTAAGATGATTTTAAAATGAATAAGTTTATTTTTTTGACATATAAAATATATACTAATTTGAACAACAAAGCATCAATGATGATTATGATGAAGCTCAAAACAATTGGGATGAGCTAATCAATAATAAACGAAATAGTAATGTAATTTCCTATTTTTCTACTAGCGTTTCAAAATGAGTTACCTACAGTGGATAAAGTTCTAAGGAACAGTTTATTATTTGAATTTGAAATTGAGAAATTTCGTGAAGAAAATAGAAAAATTCACTACCTGGATGGAACATGGGTAAACGCTGGGATAGAACAGTGTCGAGTTTTTGAAGGAACTCCCCATATGGGTGACGACCAAGGAGAATTACAGGATTGTATAGTATTTTATCAAAGCATTTCATCGATCTCACCTTTAACCTCTTTTTTATAGATATAGCGACCTAAATGATTTCACGTATGTGGGTTTCAAATGTTGTTTATTTATAGAATGTTTTATTCTATTATTAAAGGTTAATTAATATTGGAATAAAAATTTCTCCCATTACAATTATTTTATTCAAGGTATTTGGTAATTGTAAGTTTCCCTATTTTTTGAATTACCAGTATAGTATTAGTATTGACCAATTTGCATTTTATTTCAAAAATTTGTTTTGATGCGGGTTCAAGGAAAATGATAATTTATAATATAATAAATTTTTTGAATTTGTGGAAACCGGTAAGTTAGTGGAATGCAACTAAAATATAATAAATATTTTTTTTATTGTAATTAAACCCGACTTGTTGTTATTATATCCATTTTTATAGCAAACTGATACACCATTATACGAATTAGAGGCAGTAGTTAGTTTAATAATCAGAAACCCCTCACGGAAATATTCTTGATAAAGAAGTGAATTTTCATTGAAAATATGATTTCTGTTAAAACGAAAAGTTTTTTGTTGATTCAAATTAGTGTTGGTACGATTTACCGGTTGTCTTTTGGGTCTGGAATTTGGATTTGCTATAATTTCTGAAGAACGATTGTACATATTTTGTTGTTTATTCTGAATCTCTAGATTTGGTCTCATTCGTTTTGTGAATTCAGGGTTTGAATTATCCTAAAGAAATTCTGAGTTTAACGTTGAGATTGCCTTCGACATGAGAGACATTATTTGTAGTATAATCGTATTCTTTAAAAAAAAATAAATGATTTGGGTTGACTTTGTCTAAGTCTATACATATGTAAATAATTTGCTATAGGATCACCTCAAGTTGATTCAAGAAATAACTTATTGAACCCTAAAAATTTATTCAATTTTTGGATATAGACCAGTTAATAAAGAATTTGGAATTATTGATGCTACAAGATAATTTTTTGTTATTTTCTTATCTGTTATTAAGTAATGTAGTTTACTAATAGCTGAATACATTTTTGTTTCTACAATTTGATTTCGAAACAAATCTCAAGTACGATATTTATTTCGTTGTTTTTATGGAGATAAATTAAATCATCTAATAAGTTTTGCCATTTAGCTTACGTTACTAACCAAATGACATCTAATACAGTCAACACAACTGATCTCTACCTAGTCAGTTATATATTATATTGGTACATTCATTCGTTAATTTATCTTGAAAAAAATCAGACTTGAGTGACCGAAGTCCTCACTTTTTTGTTATGTGGCTCGTGAAATTACTGATTTGCAAACATTTCTAGAAATTTTCATACTAAACACACTGTATACACTATCACTACACCAACACTCACAATTACACTGTCTGGCGCGCATTTCGATAACCAAGTATCGTCTTCAGAGACTGAAGATGAACAGTTTACGTCACTTTTTCAATGTGTTATTTATCATTATTAAAAATCATAATTTTCGCTACATGAAATGACTGGGTACTGGATAGAAAGATAAAATGGAAGAACGAATTGTGAAAATATCAAGGGACAAATCACCAGCGGGACAAAGAAGCCTTGGAAGACCTAGGAAAAGATGGAGTGACAACCTCCCAGGTGACTGAGCAGAGGCAATGATGTGAAGAAAAACAGGCAATGATGCCTATACACAGCAGGAAGAAGAAGAAGAAGAATTGTAAAATTAATTTTTTCATAAGAAGAAGTGAGCATTTGGCTTCCAACTTCGCTTTTTAGTACAGCAGTTCTGAAGCTAACGAGTTTGAACAAACTAAATAAATATTCTGTCTTCAATAATACAGAAGTATCTGGTTTTTATTTTTTTTTCCCCATATACCCAAAATACTTCTTGTAAGCCCACTATTAAGGTTCTCGGTGTGTTATAACAAACGAGACTACAGGTAAACTGGAGTGTCATAAACGTCTAGAATGTCTAGAGAACCATGATCCACCACGACCGTCTTATAACACTAGCACATAATTTACTGAGGTACTATCTTTCTTTCCCCTTCGGTAGCAATATTATGTATATAATTTCTGACCCATTGTTCATGGAAATTATTCCTATAGTGTATTCTAGAAATAATCTGTAATATTTATCTTTACTAGCGGTATGAGAAACTCGTCGTTTCAGTAAGTTCCCAACTAGTTACCTCCTATTTCCATTCTATTACCGCCGTAAATAAGAAATCTTTCTGCCACTAATTTTGCAGTTGTCTCAGTTTCAAATATGCTCTATGCAAATATTCTTACCAACAAACAGTTCCAAATGTCAGATATGGTATACTTCACAGACTGCAACAATTTTTGTACCATATTTCTCGACCTCTCGGAAATATATCTCTTCAACTGAAAGCTTTTAGTCGACGTAAAATGGTAGTGAACAGTATACTCGAAATGTACTCGAAGGAAAAAGGGAAGACTCATCTGATACCTACACGAAATTATAATTCCGACCACTCTGGCATAACATCCGCGAGTAATGGAATTATGCGCAAGTTAAGATACGACAAAGATCGGTCATAAAATCAATGGCGCAGTCAGTAGGATTTTCGGGATTCAACTTTTAGCAGTTAATTTTTCGTATTAACGCTTAACCGAAAATATCGAACTTTTGACCGGTTTAATTCGAGCTACCTGTATTGTTCGAGGGAATATCAGAAATAACCAGATAGTTCAGAACCGATCAATCACTTTGAAGAAGAAAAGAAAAACGAAGAGTACATCTTGGGCTCAATACTACATCGATTAAACCTATAAGAATTAGAATTAAGAAGTAGAATTAAAAGATGAAAAAAGTTGTCCTCCTGTAAGTACCAATATTTTTCCTTAATTTTCTTTTCCGATAGTAATTTTATGAGTGACCTAAATATTAGTGATTTAGAAAAATTCTAGAAAGAAGTCTAACTTTTGATAGTAAAACAGATAGTCCTGCAAAATCAGCACTCAATAATAGTAATAATAATTTAGAAATGCCTTCTACACCAGTTAATTATCAATTACTAAAGCTCTACTTAGATTCAACTCCGTCTGACGATGGAAATTGTGAAAGTCTAATATCAGTTTTTGCTAGTGAAACTGACGTAGCTTTAAATACATTTTTATTAAAAGCTATCCTAGGAAAAATCATAGGACAAGCTCAGATATAGAGTTAAGGAACATGAAAAGATGTCAAAGATGCTTTAAGTTTAAGTTTTGGCGATCAACGAAATATTGATTGTCTTGTTCAAGATTTAATTAATTTGAAACCTTTCAAAAATGAGCCACCATATAATTTTGGCATGCGTTGCCAAGATGCACGCAGTTTAATTATTTCAAAATTAAATTCCCTGAATAATATTAACAACATATAATTCAATTAGAAAATTATAATGACTTCAAAAACTTATATAAGAGGATTCCCTTTACCTTTACAAACAAATGTTAGATTAAGAGTACTAGATAGTTTAGAGAAAGCAATGAGTTAAGTTACTGAGGAAGGAAACTTCATGTATTCTACTCAAAGAAGTAATCAATTAAACTCAAACACTACTTTTAGGCCTAGTTTAAGAATGACCTCTGCTAAAACTAATTATAGACAACCAATGCCTATCTCTTCAGCCAATTTTAGTAATAATCACATCACTTTAGACTGAATTTTCAACATAATAATAATTCTTACAATTGGCGGCCAATAATAATTTTTCTATTCTGCGTCATCCCTTTTTCCAATATCAAAATCGTCAACAGATTTTCCAAAATTCCAACCGTCAAACGAATTTCCAAAACCAACAACGTCAACTAGATTGTCAAAGTCAAAACATTCCTAGACAATAAGTTAATAGACCTAATAATTCACAAAATTATAAGCCAGAACCTATGGACACATCATCGGGCACAGGTAAATTTCATACTAAATCTAAATTCATATCTAATGAGTAAATTTCAATCAAGCTATTGATGATTTTAATGAACAAATAAATGATAATTCTGAAACTCCAGATTTAGCTTACAAATGTTATAAGCAACGCTTTTTCCAAGAACCTTTCAATATACAAACAGCATATGGAACTTCCTACCATAACGGTATACCACAAAGTTTTACAAATGAAATAAAACATAAAATAAACTTGACTGACGATACACCCATATATACGTAATCTTACAGAATTCCTGAGATTCATAGAGAAGAAGTAAACAGACAAATCACGAAAATGTTAGATGAAGGTATCATTGAACCTTCTACATCCCCCTTTTCCTCACCAATTTGGATTGTTCCAAAAAAATAAGTCGCTTCTGGCAAGAAGAAATGGTGATTTGTTATCGACTATAGAAAACTGAACGAAAAGACTATTCAAAATCGATATCCCATTCCACGAATACATGAAATACTAGATAGACCAGGTAGAGCTAATTACTTCACAAACCTTGATCTTGCTAATGGATTTCATCAAATAGAAATTGATCCGCAAGATATTGACAAAACCGCCTTCAGCACCCCACAAGGACATTTTCACATCAAACGTATGAGTTTCGGACTTAAAAATAGTCCATCTAATTTCCAAAATGTCATGGATAACGTAGTACGAGGTTTGACTAACGAGACTTGCATAGTTTATTTTAATACATAGCACATCCCCTCAGGCACACTTAGAGAAATTGAAATCTGTATTTGATAGATTAAGACAACACAATTTGAAAGATCAGCTCGACAAATCGGAATTTAAAAAAAAAAACAATTATGTATGTTCAAATACAACCTCCAAATTTTCAAAAAGATAATGATAGTAATTGCTTGAATACCCCCAAATCCTTTTGGACAAAACATGATTCGAAAGACGACTCTGACGATGAAACTAGACACTCAGCAAATGAGAACAATAGTAAAAATAAAAATATTCAAGACATAATCCTTACGTTCCTCCTACGGTGACAGAAACAGCCACCAAGCCAACATATGGATGTTTTTATTTTTGATGGAAAAAATTTTTTAACTTTAATTGATGCTTTTACGAAATTTGCACAGGCAATATTAATTCCAGGAAAATACGCAGTCGTTATAAGTAAAGCACTAATAAAATATTTCGTTTCTTTTGGCATTCCTCAATTACGTTATATAAAAACCAAGATTATTTGTTTGTAATTTAGTGAATAAACGTCTTTATTGTGATTTTTCGCTTTTTAAAAAGTATTTTTCGGAGTGACATAACATCATTCGCACTTTCTAAATTATTGTTGTCTTCTCAACCGCAGCGAACGACAATTTTGCACATACGATCGGTCTACAAACTAATTTAGAATCTAACCCGCCAACAAAGCTAAATATCCATTATCAGATTCGTCTTGATCATAACTATCTATTGATGGCACATCGCGCCAATCCATGTATGAGACCTCACAATTTTCTTCGTAATTTGATATTGATAGGGTAATAATAAACTGGAAGACTAAGCTCTATAAACCGAACTTTTTACGTGATACTCAAAAAGAATGCGATACTCATAAAAGTTTATTGCTAGTGGGTACAAGGTAATTTGTTAAATGATAGACATTTTTTGACAAAATAATGCTTACTTAGTAGAGGCGTATAGTCTGTTGAGAAATAGAAGGATTGAAAAATGCTTTCAGTTTAGAATTAATTCAGATAAATAGCAATTTGAGGGCGGTTACTCATTTATAATATTATTTTTTTATATACCTGCTCCTCTACAAAATAATCTCAGTAAAAAATAATACTTTTTCCAATACATTTTTGCGATACCTCTAACGCGAAGATCGGTAAGAATTGGTCCTATTTGTCGGCTCGTTTTAGACATAAATCGATTTTAAATTATAAATGATTATCATAAAAATGGAATCCATCAAATTATATTATTGTGGGAAAATTCAAATCTGAATTCCTTTAATCACTGAAAATAAGAAGTTACCACATCTCAAATGTGACACAGGGTATAAATTATACCATTCAAACGTTTTTTTTTATCTTAATAAAGAGCTACATACATAGAGTTGTCCTGGTTAAAAATTTTTCAAAAGATTTTCCCTTAAGTAATAATCAACGCAAAAAATGAGAATTGGATATCATGAATATCGTATCAATTAATTCAAATAGCTTTCATGTAAATCTTTTCTACCTTTCTTTCGCCTTCTCCTTCTCCTAATCTTTGACGACAACAACAACCAAATGTAAAATTCTAAAAAGTTACTTGCCAATGTCCCAGAAATAGAGGGTTGAAAACTGTCCCATGTTGAAGAGAAGCTCCTGCGGATCCTTTAGCAAAAGGTTGATTAAAAAGGAAACAGCAGCCTTGCTTGCAGCACTCCTTAGGAGGTGAACATGTCCATTCTCCCCCCTCACATTTATTTTCTACTAACTGCTGTAAAAAAAATTAATTTCAAAAAGACAATTGCAACTAAACAATGTTGTTACATCAGTCGGATACGTTTAGCTTCGAAATTCAATGATAAGAAAAATGCATCGTGAACAAACAGAACGTTCATTATTCATTTAATCAATATTTCACAATAAAATCTGTTAACGGCATATTTGATTAGTAGTGGAATTCTTAAATAAAATGTTTTATCATCAACATAAAATAGTATACGTAATACATCCTTTATACTTAACATTTTATTAATCCAAAAGCCATTCGAAATTCTTAAAGTCATTTTTGGAAAAAAGTAGAGGAATTGTAATATTTAGGATAAATCCAAATGATATTTGTTTACTTGAATACGCATAGTAAAATTTTCATTGGAACAAGCTCTTGTATCTTACCGTAGTCATAAGTACAGGAAGATTGGTATTGTTGGTGGCACAATAACAGAGTACTGTAGCATTGCACCTTATTCTTCGGAACCTCAGTTCGTCGTTTGCCAAAAAAATTGGAAGACAGTTGGCTGAAAACAAGAAAAATACAATTTAGATTGGAACAGTATGGAGTGAAGCCAGTTATGCACCTAGTTGAATACAGAAAAAACATGAATAATAAATTTTTAGAGATGGAAACAAAATTGATAAGAAAATTCTTAACAATCATGAAGCTCATAACCAAAAATACAAAAACATACCATCAGTAAAACATTATACTCAAAACAGATCCCATGGACTTTTGCAACGATAGAAAGTATCAATTAGATGAAAATCGGACGGCGGAAGAATTGACGTTGATTTTAAAGGATTAGGCTGTGAGCATGTGAAGGAACCTAACAAGTGAGTAGTTGCAAGAAAAATATTATAAATAAATGAAAGTTATTATTGATAGTGTTGTTTATGGAATGAAAATAGCCCTAAAGAGCTGCAACGGCATTTTTATCACATAGCCGCGATAGAATTAGCTTGGCGAGATGGGGAAGATGCTGCTTGCTTTACTGACTATATTGTATCGAATCAAACAACGATGGCTCTGTAACAAATCGAGTTGAATATAAACCTGTATTTAGCAAAACTTACCAAGGTGGTTCAAAAATTTGTATTAATAGAAAATTTTCAATAGAAAACAACGACAGCAACGTTTGTCCTGAGAGATTATTTAAAAAATTGATATCAAAAAGGGGCTCAAATATATAAATCAACAGATTATTTCTAAGATTGAATCGTCACTACAAATCCAATAATCACTGGTATGATAATCTGCCCATTGGAAGAAATACCATTCAAAATTAAACAAAATCATATGCCAAAGCGATTGGCTTGAATACCAATGAAAAAAATTACTAATCCCTCCAATGATTGACTACTATTAGTCGATTGGACAAAAGTGGTGTACAAGAGCAATAGCCTACGAAAATTATGGGTAACAACAATGCCAACTCTACTTGAATATTGTCGAACTACATCATAATCAAATTATTAACTGCATACGTATTGGAAATACATCTTTATCAGTTAACTATTGTTGTTTTGTTAGCACTTTCAAATAAATTTTTTTTGCTCTGTATTTTTTATACAATTAACAAAAAATTTGCTATCCGAATAACCCTCGAACATTGATAAATGCTCAAATATTCATAAATTTTTTTCGAAGAATTATCAATGTCCTTGACTTATTTCTACTGAAAACAAAGATAATGGGATAAATAATGTACTAAAAGCTCATCTACAACCTAGATTTATGAATAAATTAGATGGTTGGCTGGTACCTAGAGCCTATAGAATTAGTTTTTAGCTTTAGTATATTATTATTCATAAACAAACAGAATAGTTTATTAACTTGTTTTTACGTATTTTGTGCTCATTATAGAAAATAGTCGAGAGTATATTATAATATTAACAATATCAAATACCTATTTGAATATGGAGTCCCTTATTTTTATTATACTTTTTTTTAAATATTAACAAGTGTATTCATTTTAAGGAGAAGTAATAAATGGAAAAGAAAAAACAATGTTTAGCATTGCGTACTTGACGAAAAAAGCCCAAAGAAGGAAATACCAGATGATTCATATAATTCTTCCTTTGATTTTATAATCATATTAAAAGGAAATATGTACCAAAGTAGGGTGTGATTGCATTGTACTTTTATCCTCGTATTCATAACTTTATTCTTTATCGAATAAGTAACTCTAATAACATGTCAGTTAAATGTTTAATAAGTATCCAATGTATCCAAATTGCCTCAGTAATTATTGTTTATTATTTTATTACACAGTTTCCTAACTTCTAGATGATTTTTAGAGTGTACAACTACATTGTGAAGAAAAACAAAAATGTGGGCACTTTGGCGCCGAACTCCTCCAAATTGGCGCCATTCCCTGCGTCTGTAGCGCCGTAATGTCGCCTTTGGCACCGGCATCCACGATTCCACAAATCATGTCATTGCACTGTTTTCCTTTCTATTATCTCTTTTTTTCCGTTCCACGGTGATGATGACAACTATAATTCATTCTGTTAATTCTATGTTATCATAAAAGATTTATGCATTCTCAAGATTACAATTATACAGGGTCCATGTCAATATGTTAAAACGTATTTCTGTCTTTTTTTCTTCCCAATTTATTAGATTTGGAATAAAGTTTTCTGAAGGTCGGTAATAATTGATGTTAATCAGAGAAAAGAGCATCATCTATGCTTATTATCTTTTATGTTATCATCGAAATTGAATAGTAAAGTACGCCCACCAATAAGGTGATCCGACGATATTAATAGCATACAAAAAATATGGATTAAGGCAGATATTTATCCAACACCTAATAATACTGATGTTTTGTTGAGAGAGGACTGATTTAGCACGAGCAGAGAGTGAAGATGGCCATCGTTTCATCTACAATTATAATTTCATAAATCGACAGGTTAGTATTGGTAGGTACTCGGAGCCTAATTACCAGCAGACGCAACGTGATGATGAGTAGGGCTTCTTCGAATCAAACGTAAGCGTTACATCGATATCATTACACGGATTTCAGATGATTTTAATTAACATAATACATTAAATAACACTGAATTACAATACACATCATATAATAGTAAATTTCAATTATATAATGCAAAATTTCACTCACATTTATACTAATATAACTTTGAATATATACTGTATACTGATATTTGCAATCAGGATGATTTATGTAACCGGTTTGTTTTTTTTTAAAAAGCCTTTGAAATCATTTTTATCCCAAAAAGTCCTTAGGGTTATAATGAATGGTTACAGTATCATTACCAACAAAATTGTTGATTATTTTTCGTATAGTAGGAATGGACAATTATTAGATATAAATTAATATGGTCATTATGTATATATACAATCAACTGTTCCTGAAATATAGAAAAATATTGAAGAAAATGCACTGGTAACGTTGTAACTACGATGACATCAGATACAGCGAAAACGGATTTACCGCAGGCTGGCAGATGTTGACATATTTAGACATAATAGAAAGACCGCTCACGACACGATCAGCACGCGGGGCTTTATTATTACACAGCTCTCATTAGTATTTTAATATAATTTTCAATAATAGGGAAAAATTCATCTTATCCTACGTCAATTGAAAATTTTCTTATCGAATTGCACGTTTCGAGAATTACAGTTTCTTCTTGTTTAAGTAATCATAGAGATCAAGTCGATTGATGTTTTGTTATAACTTCACAAAGAGAAATCATTATAGGCATAGTTTATATCTTTTCAATTTCCATGTACGTTTAATTTCGATTGCAAAATTTTCAAACTCTAAGACCTTTTCAGTTTCTTTTTATATTCATGCTTAGGCAGTTTTCTCGAGTTTCAAGTCTACGTCAGGCCTATTTTTATCCACCGTTTTTGTCTGTCCCAGTATAGAACACAATTAGTTGTTTCTAAAACTTCTAGCATATATTTATGAAAAGAGGTTTTTGTTTAAACAATGTTTTTCATTAATTCGTTATGTATAATTTTTGCCACTTGTTTATGATGGGACAGATAAGCACGTTCAGAAAGAACGGGATAAACCTCTGTGATGTGGTGTATAATTTCTACTGATTTGTAGACTAGTAGTAGACTTCCTGCATTTATCGTTTATTTCTTGTTCAAGAATGACGCTTTCATAGTGTCTGTTCAAATAACTCGGTCTTGAATACTCCTCTGTTTTAATAAAAAACTGGACTTATCAGACCTATCCCTATGTAGGTCTGCGGGATATTTATTATGTAGGGCTTCTGCCATGTGAGTCGACGATCAAGAAAATGTCTTCCTCTTTTTTGGTTGTGATCGTGAATATATGTTCTGAGTGCAGATCCTTGATTACGGCATAGTTTGAAGATGTCCGCTTTTATAGAGCAAATGATTTATCCAATATTTTCACAACAAAGTTTTCACATTTCTTTTGTTTTACAAATTCTGTCAATGCCATCTTGTATATCTCAGTATAAGTTGCTATGTAATGAAAAAGCTGCAATATTGTTTGATTAAAAGTTATTAATTGTCCGGTCCAATTGGAGGTAAAGAGAAAGAGTAGGGAATATTGTTGATGTTGCCCTGCCTTTGTTGAATTTTATTTCAGGCTTGATTATGATTAGTATTAGTTAGGAGACATAATTTTGTTACGAAAACTGTTTTTATTTAGCATTCACTTTAAGTGCAGTATGCTGGAGCTCTAGGTCGACTAGATTTGGATTAACTGAGTATATATTCAAAGGAGGAATACAGCAGATAATACAGTTTTACCTTGCTTGCTTTAACTTGCTACTGAGATCATGATATCGGTAAGTTTTCAAATTCCAAGAATTCCAATACTTACGAATAATTGATTCTTGGTTGGAAATGAGAATGGAAACGTAGTTGCATCAGATCATCAAAAAAAAGCTCTTTAAGATTGCAGATACTTGTGTCTGTACCTGAGAAGGTATTGTAATGTGTATTAGAGAAAGTATTTAATAGACAAACGCCAAATATGTGAAATGTTTCCGACAATTTTTCCCCAAATGTATGTTTAGGTAACCAAATAGTATTGTGGATATTGAAATTGAAAAAAATTATATAAAAGGTTGAGTTTATTGAAATACTCAATTTATAATATACTTTTTTCCAAGTTGTTGGTGAAGAGGAGCTTATGATATATCTAGCTTAATAGCTTGATGCAATATCACCACTATGTAGAGATATCCTTCGCGGTGAATCTAAAATTGATTTCTTGGGATAAGAAAGAGGGAATTGGGTGTGTGAAGGAAATGAGTAATTTTATTGTTTCGAACAAGGGAACAAGGGAAAATCCGAGCGAGTTATAACTTGCTAGTTGCTAGTTAGATTAGAAGTGTTTTTTTAGTTAATTCTCAACTTCTCAACGGAGGATGTAAAGGTAGCAGCTCTGGAAGTAACAATGGTGTCAAATGCAATAGTTTTATCCTTAGAGGCGAGGTTTCCAATGAAATATAATTGATTAATGATTTGTGAGACTGGAGTATTATGCCATTCTAAATGTAGCGAATGTATAAATAATATTTCGATAAAATAAACTTTTAATCATTTCTTTCCATTCGCAAAATAAAATAAATAATAGTTAATTACCATGTCATCTAAAAACGAGCATCGTTGAAATGAAAATAAAACACGTCCATCAACAAAGTTTTACGAGACATTTGAAATAATAGAAAG